>NC_064820.1:171022500-171322500 GCF_024166365.1 Elephas maximus indicus | reverse complement strand
CAGAATCGATTCGATGGTGATGAGTTATACAAATGCATGTATTCTTATTAAGATCTTTTCCACTTGTGCCAGTGTAATTAAATCCCATCCTTACTACTAATAATAATAAGTTTTATTTAATGCTTACAGGAGCCTAGGTTATAACTAACTTAAGCCTTACAAAATCCCTATGCATTAGGTACTAACTTTAGTCCCATTATATATGGAAACTTTGAGACTTGGAAAGGTTAAGAGACTGGGTTAAGGTGACAAAGCTTATAAGTTACGGGGTCTGGATTGAAACCCAGGAGTCTGAGTCTAGAAACCCTACTTTTAAGCACAGTACTCTGCTGTCTCTTAGAGGGAAGGCAGAGATTTTGTTCAAATCTAGTTATGAGAAAGCTGGTTGGAAAGTGAGAACTAATGAGTTCCACTCTCGACCCTCGTTTCTACACTATCCCCAGAGGATGTCCTCTACTCTTACTGCTTCGACTATCACCTATATACTAAATATTTTCCAAAGCTCTATCTTCCTGGCCTCTAGATCCATCTATCCACCCAACCATTCAGTCATTCATTCAGCAAATACTCACTGAGCATCTACATGTCAAATCTGACCTACATGTTGGATAGAGCATAAGATAAACAATGGACATGTTTTCATGGTGTTTATACTAGGAGGAGAAAGGTAATGAACAAATAATTAAATAAGATAAAAATAAATATGATAAAACCAAAAACTCAAAGAAGAAACTAGTCTATAGGACAAATAGTATACACAAGCCATGGCCTCCTCTACCCTGAGATCACAAGAACTAGATGGTGCCTGGCTACTACTACCTGCCATTCTAATGAGGGCCACAATAGATGGACACTGATAGAATGGGGAAAATGTGGAACAGAACCTCAAACTCCTAAAAAAATAAACAAAGAAAGAAGAAAAAAAAAAAACGGACCTACTGGACTGGTTGAGACAGGAAGACTCCCAAGACTATTGCCCTGACATACTCTTCAAACCTTGAGTCGAAAATAACCCTTGAAGTCATCTCGCAGCTAAATAACAAATTGGCTCAAAAAATAATGAATATCACCCTGTCTTAGTCATTTAGTGCTGCTATAACAGAAATACCACAGGTGGATGTCTTTAACAAAGAGAAATTTATTTCTTCACAGTAAAGTAGGCTAGAAGTCCAAATTCAGGGTGTCAGCTCCAGGTGAAGGCTTTTTCTCTCTGTCAGCCTTCTCATCAGTCTTCCACTAGACTAGGAGCTTCTCTGTGCAGGGACCCCAGGTCTAAACGACACGCTCTGCTCCAGGCACTGCTTTCTTGGTGGTGTGAGGTCCCCTTGTCTCTCTGCTCGCTTCTTTCTTTTATATCTCAAGAGATTGCCTCAAGACACAATCTGATCTTGTAGATAGAGTCCTGCCTCACTAACACAACTGCCACCCATCTTCCCTCATTAACATCTTAGAGGCAGGATTTACAACATATAGGAAAATCACACAATACCTGGAATCACGGCCCAGCCAAAATGATACACACATTTTGGGGATGCGACGTAATTCAATCCATGACACATCTGTAAGTACCGTACTCCTTTAAAAAATCACCTATATGAGACCAAACAGCCAGCAATTACTTTAAAAGAAAGAAGAATATAAAGGGACAGGGAAACTAGATTAACGGAAACGTAATAGCCAGAATGAAAATATTGAGAATGTTCACACATTGTGAAGAATGTAATCAATGTCACTGAAAAACTTATGTAGAAATTGTTGAATGGAAATCTAAACTGCTCTGTAAATCTTTACCAAAAACATAATAGAATATTGTTTTTAAAAAATTAATAGATATGATAATTTCAGATGGTATTACACTGCTTGAATGTATCATTATTCATTTAACCAGTCACATATTGGATGAGAATTTAGGTACTTTTTGATGTTTTGATTATATACAGTGCTGCAATGAATAACTGTTTACACATATTGATGCGTGCAAGTTAGAGTGAGTCTGTAGGATAAAACCTAGAAATAGGATTTCTGAGCCAAAAGTCATATGCATTTTAAATTTTAAAAGAAAATATCAAGTTGTCCATTACAGAAATTGTACCAAATTATGATCCTACCAAAATATAGGAAAATATGTGCTTCTCCACATATTCTCTTCCATGACAGTGAACTGAACCTATCATATATAAACTGTCTTGTTGTCAGCTGTCATCAGGTTGGTCCCCAACTCATGACAACCTCATATGTTATAGATTAGAACTGCTCCATAGGGTTTTCTTGGCTGTAATCTTTACTGAAGTTATATACCAGACCTTTCTTCAGCGGATAGGCTGCTAACCCAAAGGTTGGCAGGTGGGTTTGGACCACTAAGCTTTGGGTTAGTTAGCAGCCATTCCCAAGCCACTTGCGCCACCCAGACTCCTATAAACTGTGTAACCCTAGGCAAAACAAATTAACCTGTCTAAGCCTCTGCTCTTCTATTTTTTTTTTTTTTTTTTTAAGCCTCTGCTCTTCTATTAGAGTGGAGAGGAAGGGAAAGACTCAAGAAGTATTTCGGAAGTTAAATCAGTCACTTAGTGATCATTTGACTGGAGTGCAGAATGGGAAAGGGAAAGTAAAAGTTAACCCCAAATTGCTCTGCAACTGAATAGATGGTAAGGTCACTAACAAAACTCTAAAACACAGAATAAAAGGCAATTTCAGGAGAAAAAGTAATAAGTTTAATTTTTGACACATTGCATAAAAGAGGTGCCAGTGCATCTAGAGAGATAGGTCAGGTGGGTAATGAGAGAAAAGGGTCCATCAGGCAAATAACAGAGATTTTTGTAACTCACAGTGCACTTAGCACTATTCTAGGGACATTATAGTTGCACCATAAAACATAGTCAGGGATCATTTGGGACCAGGCTGTAAGTGGGAAAAGAGATAGGATTTGATCATTTCTGTTGCAAATGTGAAGGCAAAGCAATTTTGATAATAACTATAGTTGCTTCTCCTCACCTACCTATAATTATAACACCCCAAAAGTAATCTTTACTTCCTTTTCTCATCACTATTCAAATGCTCAAGCCCCCATCTGGCAGATCTTTATAGATTTTTCGATGGTTTGAGGATCCACCTTCATTCTGAACAATAAGAGAGCAATTGTACATGAAGGTGCCTCCTATGCCATGGAAAGCAAGCTACAAGTCCCCTAGGGTAGTCTTCCAAGGTTTCCAGGTGTTTCAGTTATCTATTGCTATATAACAAATTACCCCAAAGCTTAAAACAAGGACATTTCTTGTATTCACAAATCAGCAATTTGGGTAGGGTTCAGAGGGGACAATTGCTGTCTGTTCTACTTTGTGTCAGTTGGCATGGCTCCAAGGCCTGGGGCTGGAACCATTTGAAGTCTCACTCATTGGCACTATGGGCCCTCTGCTTTCCATGTGGCTATCTAGCTTCCTCACAGCATGATGCCAGGGTTTCAAGTGAGCATCCCAAGGAAGAGAGGGCCTGGTAGAAGCTGGTTTGCCTTTCCTAGCATAGGCTTGAAAGTCACACAGAGTCACTTTTGCCACATTCTGCTCATTAAAAGCAAGTCACCAAGCCCAACATGTAAAAAAATTGCTGGCATGTTTTAAAATCACCACACCAGCCATTTTTCTCAACTCTTCGAGGGATATGAGCATCACAGCATTTATAGTCAAATCTGGAAGTTTTAGGGATGGCAAGGTGGCTCTGAGACCCAGTATAAACTCGATTACATTCTTTAAGGAAACTTCTGGAACTCCAGGAAGCTGGCTCTGGCACCTTACCCACTGTAACCCTTTCCACTTCTGAGTTCTCAGCACCCACTCTCTCATCATGACATTGCCTAGATGGTTAGGCCATATGTCAGTTCATATCAACATATAACTTTGTATGCCTTTCTAGTCTCCTCATCAGTGTCATTGGCTCCTAGAGGGCATTACAAATATAATTTTAAAAAAGATACCCATTCCTGGGTATCTTTCACATGCTATAACAAGAGATCATCAAATGGAAAAAAAAAGAAGAGAGAAATTTTCCTCCTCTACTTTGTGAGATCATTTGTCTTTTAATGCCTACGCTAACCTTATGAACTATAAAATACACACACACAGAGTGTGTGGATCACTCCGCAAATAAGGTGAAATATTGGCCCCTTAGATGCCTGGAAAGCCCTTAAATCTCACCTAGGTCTAATCATTCTATTTTTCCTGCAGATTTACAAACAGCACATTACTTAATTCACACAATAAACCCATTAGGAAGGTACTATCATTATCCCATTTCTCCCATGAAAAATAAGACTGAGCGCATGCTAATCCCGAGTTCATACCAGTCAGTAAGTGAGAGAGGAGCTCAAACCTGAGCCCTCCTGGCTCCAAATCCAGGGACCCCTCTAATAAGGAATCTCAGTTCGAAAGAGAGGCAGTGTCTTGCCCAGGGATAGAGTCTGCGCTCCCTGATTCCCAATCTAATGTTCTGCTCGGATAAATAAGATAAAGCTACTTCCTTAATACATTCAAAATTAGAAGCAGTTCACTCCCAACCTGAAATTTCTGACCATATCATCTTTCTTCATTTTCCCCCACTTGGACCTGAGTGCATATAAGTGGGAAAGGGTGAAAGGGCAAAAAAAATCATAGAAAGAGGGAGCTCTGATAATACAACATCTCGCCACATGAAAAGGTCAAAAGGTACCCTGTTTCAGTCTGTAGTAGGCTGCAATTTGAGAAACCCTAGCCATGAAATACTGAGCAATTTTCTGACCTTTTTAGCTGTGGTCTCAAGTGCTTTGATTTTTGAGACAGTCTATATCTATATTTGAAACTAAATAAAAAGAAAATAAAAGTGTTTCTAGATACTCTGCTTTCATGCTATAAAATATAATCTACAGACATGCTATAAAATATAATCTACAGGAGGTTATTGAGTTTTTTTTGTTTGCTTGCTTTGTTTTGTTTTGGCTGCTAAATATCTGAATTCCCTTCCTGTAACTGCAGAGGTTCCATCTTATAAATCTTGGTGGTAAGCAGGGCCCACCTTCCACCACAGAAGCTGAAAGGCTAGACACTTCTTTCGCAGCCTCCCTTGCAGCTAGGACATAAAGCCTGGGCATATCCAATCAGATGCTTCTACCCCATACTTTGAATAAGGAACCAGGGATGCAAATAAGCAGGAGCAGAAGAGACTCCAGTCTGGGAGTGGGGACAGCAATGGGGCAGTAGTATCAAGTTTCCAAAGACAAAAGTCTTAGGGACAGCATCCTATGTCCAGTGCCAGTGGCAGTATAAGCCGTGGCCTTCAGCATTCCGCAGCGGGGACAGCAGCATTCTCACAGACCAGTTCTTAGCACGATTGCGGCCATGATGCTGGTTGCTGCATGTCGTCTCTTGTTTCTGTCCATGTTCTAAGCCTGAATCTCCAACTTTCCCAGAGATTCTATGAGCAATTCAATATCATTTTAATAAATTCCTTCCCTGCTTAAGGCAGCCAGAGGCAGTTTCTTTTGCTTGCAACTACGAGCCCTGAATAAAACAAAAAGTAATAAACCAACTGATGATGGGGGTAGAATTTCTTAAAGAAATTGTATTCAAATGAACATGATAAAAAATTTACTCAAACTGGCTTATAAATAGAGTCAATACATCTGCCTATTATCACACTTTCACTTATACAAAACAGGATCCAGATCTAGAGCGATCTCCCGCCCATATCTATGTCTTCCTCTTGTTGTTGTAGCAGTCATCAAGTCAGCCCCTGGCTCATGGTGACCCCACGCACAAAGAAACATTGTCCTTGGTTGCAGATCAGACTGTTGTGATCCATAGGATTTTCACCAGACCTATCTTCCTAGTCTGTCTTAGTCTCAAAGCTCTACTAAGACCTGTTCAGCATCATAGCAACATGCAAGCCACAAGTGACAGATGTGTTGTGGCTGTGCATGAGGTGAATTGGACAGAAATTGAACCCAGAACTCCCATATGGAAGGCAAGAATTCTACCACTAAACCACTAAATCCAATTTTTAGATATAGAAAGTGCCCCCATTGGTCTTCCTCTAGGTATCTCCACCTCTGTCCCGGATACCATCAATTTCCTCATCATTTGAGCTTAAATTATCTTCATGTCTCTCTTCCCCCCTCATATGCATTAACAAAATCCTACTTATTTTTCCTTATTAATGACTCTCAAGTCTCTTGCTACCTTCATTCTACCAGTAGTCAACCTTTATATAGTAACTGACCTACTCATCTCCAGTATATTCTGCACCAAATTAACTTCCCAAGACACTGTGTCTCATCACACTTTGATCAAAATCCTCAGTGGCTGACCATTGCCTACAAGATAAAATCAAACTACTCAGCACAACATACGAGACCCCTCATGACCTGGTGCCTTCTTACTTTTCCAATTTGACCACCACTATATTTCTCTATATTTACTATAAAAGTATTTGACCAATGAACATATTTTACATATAACACACTGATAGGAAAAAAAAAAATCAGCAAATCAGGAGGTGTAATGCAAGCTTGAGCAAAAAATATAGCCATTTAAAAATCACTTACAAAAAAAATGCAAAATTTTTACAACTACAGTTCCATTCCAATTGTTCTGGCATAGAGTGTGGGACCATGCTTTTTCTTTTTTAATAATTTTTATTGTGCTTTAAGTGAAAGTTTACAAATCAAGTCAGTTTCTCACACAAAAACCCATATACACCTTGCTACACACTCCCAATTACTCTCCCCCTAATGAGACAGTCTGCTCTTTCCCTCAACTCTCTCTTTTCGTGTCCATTTCATTAGCTTTTAACCCCCTCCACCCTCTCATCTCTCCTCCAGGCAGGAGATGCCAACATAGTCTCAAGTGTCCACCTGATCCAAGAAGCTCACTCCTCACCAGCATCCCTCTCCAACCCACTGTCCAGTCCAATCCATGTCTGAAGAGTTGGCTTCAGGAATGGTTCCTGTTCTGGGCCAACAGAAGGTCTGGGGGCCATGACCACTGGGATCCTTCTAGTCTTAGTCAGACCATTAAGTCTGGTCTAATGAGAATTTGGGGTCTGCATCCCACTGCTCTCCTGCTCCCTCAGGGGTTCTCTGTTGAGTTCCCTGTCAGGGCAGTCATCAGTTTTAGCCAGGCACCATCTAGTTCTTCTGGTCTCAGGATGATGTAGTCTCTGGTTCATGTGGCCCTTTCTGTCTCTTGGGCTCATAATTGCCTTGTGTCCTTGGTGTTCTTCATTCTCCTTTGATCCAGGTGGGTTCAGACCAATTGATGTATCTTAGATGGCTGCTTGCTAGCATTTAAGACCTGGGACCACGCATTTTTATTTCTTACCTGGGTGTTGCTGATGCAAGGGGTCCATAAGTTTAAAAAAAAAATTTTTTTTTGAAAAATCCTGAGATGGGTTATCAATGTAGGGTACTGACCCAAGTCATGAAATCTGTGTTCTATTTCTTCTATTTCTGCCACTCGCTTATTGCATCGGGCTGTATAGTTATTTACTCGTCCTAAGTCATAAAATATATCATCTATAAATTAAATAAAATGGACTAGATGATCTAACCTGCCACCACATGCCCCACTTACCAATATGCTAATCTAGAAACACCAAAAATGCTTATTTCACGTGTCCAAACTGCTCAAGTAGTAATGCCTGCCTGAAGCTATGTGTTGAGGAGGCTTCTGAGGTGCTATTCAGACTCAGTAGGAAAAAATAAGGTGATCATTCAGAGGTGTGCATCACGCATGTGTGACGGGGAATGGAAACAGGTGTTCTAGGTATGTGCAAATCCCAACTTCACCACACAGGTATACTCTCCCTTTCTCAAAAAGACTATTACTCTACTTATACTGTCCGTTTGTTGTTGTTAGTTGCCATCAACAAGATTCAGACTCATGGCAGCCCATGTATAACAGAATGAAACTTTGCCCAGTCCTGTGCTATCTTCATGATTATTGCTGTTGTTTGGTGCCATGGAATTGGTTCCGACTCATAGCAACCCTACGTACAACAGAACAAAACACTGCCAGGTCCTGCACCATCCTCACAATCACTGCTGTGCTTGAGCCCATTGTTGCAACCACTGTGTCAATCCATCTCGTTTAGGGTCTTCCTCTTTTTCGCTGACCCTCTACTTTACCAAGCATGATGTCCTTCTCCAAGGACTGATCCCTCTTGATAATATGTCCTTGCTTCTAACGAGCACTCTGGTTGCACTTCTTCTAAAACATATTTTTTCATTCTTTTGGCAGTCCATGGTATATTCGATATTTTTCACCAACACCACAATTCAAAGGCATCAATTCTTTGGTCTTTCTTATTCATTGTCCACCTTCCCCATGCATATGAGGTGATTGAAAACACCATGGCTTGGGACAGATGCACCTTAGTTCACAAGGTGACATCTTTACTTTTCACACTTTAAAGAGATCTCTTGCAGCCAATTTGCTCAATGCAACGCGTCTTTTGACTTCTTGACTGCTGCTTCCATGGGTGTTGATCGCAGATCCAAGTAAAATGAAATCCTTGACAACCTCAATCTTTTCTACATTTATCATGTGTTGTGAGCATTTTTGTTTTCTTCGTGTTGAGGTGTAATCCATATTGAAGGCTGTGGTCTTTGATCTTCATCAGTAAGTGCTTCATCTCCTCTTCACTTTCAGCAAGAAAGGTTGTGTCATCTGCAGGTTGTTAATGAGTCTTCCTCCAATCCTGATGCCCTGTTCTTCTTTATAGAGTCCAGCTTCTCAGATTATTTGCTCAGCATACCAATTTAATAGGTATGGTGGAAGGATACAACACTGACTCACAACTTTTCTGACTTTAAACCATGCAGTATCCCCTTGTTCTGTTCGAACAACTGCCTCTTGATCCATGTACAGATTCTTCATAAGCACAATTAAGTGTTCCAAAATTCCCATTCTCTACAATGTTATCCGTAAGTTGTTACGATCCTCACAGTCAAATGCCTTAGCATAGTCAATAAACCGCATGTAAACATCTTTCTGGTATTCTCTGCTTTCAGCCAGGATCCATCTGACAACAGTAATGATATCCCTGATTCCACGTCCTCTTCTAAATCTGGCTTGAATTTCTGGCAGTTCCCAACCTTATTGAAATTGTCCCCCTAGTTCTACTTTAAAGGCTCCATAGATAATTTCGTATCACCACTTTCTATATCTCAATTTTTATATTTCTAATACATAATTGCTTCTTTCTGCCTCATAATACTAAAAAAAACATTGCCATTGAGTCAATCATTGGTATGCTCAAGCCTGTTCTTGCAGCCATTGCGTATTTTGAGTGCCTTTTTTTCCAACATAGCAGGCTCATCATGCAGCACGGTATCGGACAATATTAGACTGTGATCCGTAAGGGTTTTGCTGGCTAATTTTCACAAGTAGATACCCAGGCCTTCCTAGTCTGTGTTAGTGTGGAAGCTCCACTGCAACTTGTCAACCATGGGTGACCCTGCTGAAATACCCGTGGCATAGCTTCCAGCATCACAGCAACAGGTAAGCCACCATGCTATGACAAACTGGTAGACAGGTGACCGTACTGTCCCCTCAACCTTATTGAAATTGTCCCTCTAGTTCCACTTTAAAGGCTCCATGTGTAATTTCCTGTCAACCCTTTCTGTATCTCAATTTTTATATTTCTAATATGTAATTGCTTCATTCTGCTATATAATATTCAAAAAAAATTTTCCATCGAGTTGATTCCCACTCATAGTGACCCTATAGGACAGAGTAGAACTGCCCCATAGGGTTTCCAAGGAACAGCCAGTGGTTCAAACTACCGACCTTTTGGTCTGCAGCCAAATGCTTAACCACCGTACCACCAGGGCTCCTGTAATATTGGTAGTAGCTTATCTGTCACTCTATTCCTCAAAAGAATGTAAGGCCACTGAATTGTTGTGAGGCCTTAGTGAAATACAAATCTAAAATGCTTAGCACACTGTAGAGGTGCAATTATTATTTACTGTAATCTATTCAACTCCAAAATTCTGGACTTCAAGAGTAAAAGTTATTAAGTACTGGTAATGGAAGCAATAGACAAACATACATGAGACAAAGTTGGAGCTCAGCACCTTAGACAGTTCAGAAGACTTTACAATTTTCCAGCCTCACCTCTGTAAGGATAATTTAAGGGGTCTTTTACCTTACAATTATAAGTTCTGCCAGTCTTAGTCTAACTAGGTGATCTCCCTGAATTATAGCAATGAAGTTAACAGTCCAGGCTCTGGGTCAGATTACTTAATTTTTAATCCCCTATTTTTTTTATTTAGTAACCGAGTGACAATAAGCAAGTTGAGTGGCATCTTAGTGCCTCAGTTACCTCCTCCGTTAGATGGGAATAATTATAGCACGTATTTCATAGAACTGTCATAAATACAAAAGGATATGATCTATACATAGTGGTTAGAACAGCCTCGTATGTAGCAAGCACTCTACAAATGATAGCTGCTAGCTACCACCATGAGGCCATATAACTTGTTCTAGTCCTGGCCCTGCCATAGACTCATGTGATCACAAGAATTCCCCTTTACCTCCTCAACTGTAAAACAAGAAAGTTAGACAAGAATACCAAACCAAAACGAAATCCAGTGCCGTTCACTCAATTCCAACTCATAGCAACCCTATAGAATAGAGTAGAAAATAGATGTTCCTAAAGCTGAAAACTTCTTTCTCACGTCCCAGTACAATTTCTCCTATTTAATTTCTGTTCCTTTGTTCAGTCATCCTTGGATGTAGTCAGTACGTCATACTTGGAGGATCCTGGGAATCCTGGACCCCATAAGCCCAGCCATTCAGTTCAGACTCCCCATTTCAGCATCTTGAAGTTTAAATGACTGAAACTAGGCCTGAGGTTCTCAGGATTCCTCTGGCCAAGGTTTTCTGAACCTTCCTCAGGCCTAACTGTAAACCCAATACTGACCTACGAGAGAGAGATCCTCATAAAAGGAGGAGGCGCCTGCATTTCCAGTCCATTGCACTGCTTTCTGTTATCTATCAAGATCTTCCTTGAACCTTCTAGTCATTTATTTCAATAACCCTAGGTTGTTGCTTCAAGTGGTTGGATAGCTTGCATATTTCAGCTTTCTATTGCACCTTTCTAGCTGTGAGTTCTTGAAACAAAGCCATGTTACTCTGAGTCCCTGTGTAGAGACCTGCTATGAGTTTTCCCTTTAATCCCCAGTATCTTTGCCTGAGTGCTTTTAGAAGTGTTATGAACCCAAACAGCTTCCTGGCCCACTGCAGCTTCTAACATGATATCATGGCTTTAAATCTCAAAATCACAGTATACCTGGTTATTAATAGCAGGGGATTTCAGCTCGACACAACGCGCTGGTAGGCTGCCAGCAATCCAAGTTTAACATCCTCCAGGGTGTGAAATTAAAAGGAAAAAAAGTCCTAAAAGCCTAAGAGTTTGTTTTATTTGAACTGGAGTTTTAACTCCTTCTCTGCACCTTCCGTTAGCTGTAAGATTCAGAAGAAATTTTGTGGGGGCTACTAGGGCAATGACTAGACTTAGTGACTGGTATATAAGTCCTTATAGAGTATTACAGTATGTTGCAAAAATATGCACTTCCTCCTCTTCATTCCTCTTATGGGTTGACTTGTGTCCCCAAAAAATATGTATCAACTTGGCTGGCCCATGAGTCCCAGTATTGTGTGTTTACCATTTTGTCACCTGATATGATTTTGCTATGTGTCGTAAATCCTACCTCTATGATGTTTAATGAGGTGGGATTAGAGGCAATTATGTTAATGAGGCAGGACTCAATCTACAAGATTAGGTTGTATCTTAAGTCAACCTCTTTTGAGATACAAAAGAGAGAAGTGAGCAGGGAAACATGGGGACCTCATACCATCAAAAAAGCTGTGCCGAAAGCAGACTGCATCCTTTGGACCTGGAGCTCCTATGCAGAGGAGCTCCTAGACCAAATGCAGATTGATGACAATGACTTTTCTCTAGAGCCAACAGGGAAAGACAGCCTTCCCCTGGAGGTGGCACCCTGAATTCAGACTTCTAGTTTCCTAGACCATGACAGAATGAATTTCTGTTTGTTAAAGCCATTCAATTGTAATATTTACCATTATAGCAGCACTAGATAACTAAGACAACTCCCATAGGAGGAACATATATCCCTGTCCCATTGACAATGGGTTTGGTCACATGTCTTGCTTTCGTCAGTAGGATATTAGCAAATGTAATGCAGCAGAGGCTGGAAAGGTGCTCATGCAGTTGGACCTACTCTCTTGTGCCTCTGCCATAACCAAGAGAAGAAGATCTCTAGGCTAACTCAATAGTTATAGGAGTGTGAGGAAGATAGTAAGCAGAGCTGAATGTCTTGTCCTGAGCGCAGCCTGGATCAGCCAACCCCTGCTAACCCAATTCATGAACTAAACAAATATATATAGTTGCATGCCATTGAGATGTAAAGTTACTTTTTGTGCAACATATTGTGGTAATAAAAAACCAATAAGGGACTCAATAGACATATGATAAATGAGTGAATAATGAACAAGCGTTAGGATTTCAGGATTGTCATACATCAATTCCTTATCTCCCAGAGAGTAACAAGAGAGAAACCAGGTCATTCATCACTAGAGAGTTTCTCTGATGCCTGTTTCTCCTCTAACTGGGGGTGATGGTATAAGAGTGCCATGACCACACTTGAAAATTAATAAAATGAGAACGGTTGTACAACTCAAAGAATATAATGTCACTAAATTGTACGTGTAGAAATAGTTGATTTGGTGTATGTTTTGCTACGTATATTCTCAACAACAACAAAATAAATTAAAAAAAAAAAGTTAACAGACATGATCTATAACTTGTCATCACTTAAAACTGGGCTAAATAAAGGAAAAAAGTTTGCCGATTTTTAAATACACTTTCTTCTTCCTTGACATTGTCTTCATCCCACAAATAAGAAAACTGCAATTTTGAGAAGGGAAGAACTGTCCTGAAAGCAAGCTGTGCTGGGAGAAAATCTGATCTCTGCTGTAATAAAGCTCTTCAAAATTTATAAGAATCAAAAATTCCCAATAAGCATATAATTAAACCTGTTTTTACTACTGTAGAAGAACTGGCCTGCAAATTAAAAATTCATTACCTAGTATAGTTTATAGAAGCTATGTTTCAGCTCCTTGGAAAAGGTTCCCAATCCACTCAACGTAGCAAATGTAAGAACACAAAAATTACCAAACCAGGTCAGATCCCCAGCACCCTTCAGCACAGAGTTCTCTGACAGTTGAGAAAGCAAGTTTGCCCTAGATGAAGTTAGGTTGCAAGCAAAAGACTTCTGGTTGCCCTTAATAAATCATTTTGGATCATTTGCATAAACTTTTGATAGGAGTAACTGGTACCAAACTTGCACAGTGCTGCAAACAACCATAAAAATAAACATATATGAGGCCACTGTTTTGGGCATTGGACACTAGGTAGCACAAGAACAGAGATTCTTAAGATAAGGGAGACTCATGGCTGAGGCCTCTGATCACCTCAACAATCTGCCTGGGGGACAATTTCCCAAACAAGGTACAGTGAGCTAGAGTCCAAACAGAGCACAGTGGTCTCACTGAGCTGAGGTGGCAAGAATCAAAGTTTGAGGCAGCTGAAACATTTGGAAACTGTGGAGCAGGGCACTAGAGAGGAGAGAACTAATGGAGGGGTACCTCAGAAGTTCATATTAAAGTTCTCCAGAAGTCCTAGACCAAGCGCTGAGTTCACTTGCACAAGATGACACTGCAAGAGGCTTACCAGAGGCTGGCCACTATGGGCTTGAGAATGGAACAGAGATCCTAGAGATCAAGTAGTGCTGGGGCAGAGGGACGGGGCAGGGGGGGTGTGGGGGGAGGAACATTAGACTGGCCAGCCCAATCTGAGTGAATAGACTTTATTAACACCCCACGTAGCAAGCCAGCATACTAGAAAGGCTTTCTCTTAGGAGTAAGAACCATGCCTTAGAATAAGGCCCATGCCAGATCCACTTAAGGCATTGCTGGTTCAGTGGTAGAATTGTTGCCTTCCAAGCAATAGACCTGGGTTTGTTTCTGAGCCAATGCACGTAACGTGCTACCGCCATCCACCTGTCAGTGAAGGCTTGCATGTTGCAATGATGCTGAACAGATTTCAGCGGAGCTTACAGGCTAGGACAGACAGGAAGAAAGGCTAAGAGATCTTCTTCTGAAAATCAGCCAGTGAGAACCCTATGGATCACAAAAGTCTGATCCCCAACTGATCATGGCGATGGCGCAGGACCAAGCAGCAGTTCATTTAATTGTGCATGGGGTTGCAATGAGTCAGGGGACCAAGTGGGCAGTAGCTAACAACAACCAATAAGACCCACCCTTAAACCAAGCAAAGCCTTAAACCAAGCTGTGACAAGAGCCACAGGGGAAACAGTTTAGAAGTTGAATCTCACCAAGCTGGAGGGGCTTTCCACAGATATGTCATAACAAAATGGAAGACAAAGCCTACACAATTATTAGGTGTTCATCCAATAATTGAACTATCTACTAGAACAAAAATAAAGCATCTTCAGAGGAAGACTAGAGAATCCTAAATCTCTACAACATATCATAAACAATGAGCAATACACAATAAAATACTATAGACATGAAAAAAGGAAAAACTAGCAGTAGTGAAGAAAAAAAGTAGTCAATATAAGTAGACACCTAAGTATTTATTCAATAGAAAATAAAACTTACATTCACACAAAAACCTGCACACGAATGTTTAAGGTAGCTCTATTCATAATCACCAAAACTGGAAACTCAAATTTCCTTCCATGGGTGAATGGATAAACAAATTGTTGCACATCCATACACTAGAACATTACTCATAAATACAAAGAAATGAACGGTTGATACGTACAGGAATAGGGATGGTACTCAAAGACATTATGCCTAATGAAAGAAACCAATCTCAAAAGGTTACCTACTTCACAATTCCATTTATATTACAGTCTGGAAAAGGCAAAACTGTAGCTACAAAGAACAGATAAATAGTTGCCAAGGTTTAGGGATCAGGAAGGGTTTGACTATAGAAGGGCAGCACAAGGGAGTTTTTTGGGGTTCTGGAACTGTTCTGTATCCTGATTGTGAGGTGGTTATGCAATCTATACATATGTTAAAACTCATAGAACTGTACATTAAAAAAGTCAATTTTATTGTATGTTAATTTAAAAAATAAAATTTAAAATCTGAAAGGATGTAAAGGTAATATTTTAAACATTTTCAATCGAATAAATTCAACAACAGAAAAAATATACTTCCAAACCAATAAAAAAAAAAAAAAAAAAAAACAGGCAAAGTATCCAAGGCATAACAATTGGTCTCCATTCACCTGAAGCAGCAGAAGAAGGCAAGTCAAGAATCAGAGGAGAAAATGGAATGTGTGTCTGGTTGACTCCGAGAACAACAGCCACCTTTGCCATGAGACCAGAAGAACTGGATGGTGTTCAGCTACCATTATGGAATGTTTTGAACAGAATTTCAAATTCTCAATGGAACCCAGGCTTTCTGGACCCATTGAGGCTGGATGAACACCCAAAACTATTGCCCCAAGAAAATCTTTAAACCTTTAGCCTTAAACCAAATCTCCTAAAGTCTTTAAACCAAACAGTTTGTTGTTGTTGTGTGCCATCGAGTCCATTCCAACTCACAGTGACCCTATAGGACAGAGTAGAACTGCCCCATAGGGTTTCCTAGGCTACAGTCTTTATGGAGCAAATTGTCAGGTGTTTTCTCCCCCAGAGCTGATGATGCGTTCAAACCACCAACCCTTCAGTTAGCGGGCAAACACATAACCATTGCACTACCAGGGCTCCTCTAACTGAACAGTAGCTTAGCTTAATTAGTAAGTTATGTCTGCCTTGAGCATCATGCTCTTTTAAAGAATTATCTATGTGGGATCAAACTGACAACGCACAGCTTCCAGCCAACATGGCACCTAAGACAGATGCATCATGCCATTCCTCTATAGCAAAGATCCAAGAAACTAAGGAAAACAGGTACAAACATCAATCCTGAAGCCCTAAGCTCAAATGAAAGGATGAAGAACTAGATTTAGCACCAAATGGAAGAAGAAACCTAATTAAAACAGAATGAGCAGAGATAAGGAGTAGAGGTCACATGCCAACTAACAAGACACTGCTTTGCCATCTTGGAGCACAGCCAGAAACAACCCCAGACAGGAGTAGAGGAAGGCAAATTTGCGGAGCTCCCAACAGGAGGCAGAGCACCCAGTAACCAGAGAAACATGCTTTCACACCACTCACCCTTCTTCCATGTAAGCCACCCCCACCCCTACCTGCTTTGTTCCCCCTACCTAGCCCCGTATACCAGCCCCTCCTGCCAGCCTTCATGGTGCTGCTGTGGCTAGAGCATCCTTAGTTCAGGTCAGCCGCCAAAAGCTTTCGCCCTGAGAGTGGGAAGAAGACAAAGATGCCCTTTATCACCACTCCTATTTAACATTGTGCTGGAAGTCCTAGCTATAGCAATAATGCAAGAAAAAGAAATAAAGGACATCCAAGTTGGCAAAAATGAAAAAACCAAACTTGTTGCCATCAAGTCAATTCTGACCCTACAGGACGGAGTAGAACCACCCCATGGGGTTTCCAAGGAGTGATTGATGGATTCAAACAGCAGACTGTTTGGCTAGTAGCCATAACACGTGGATAGCTTTTAACCACTGCACCACCAGGGTTCCAAATTGGTAAGGAAGAAGTAAAGCTATCCCTATTAGCAGATGATATATATGATCCTATTTTTTTTATATACATAGAGAACCCCAAAGATTCCACTAGAAAATACTGAAACACATAGATTCAGCAGAGTAGCAGGATATAAGATCAACATACAAAAATCAGTTGGATTCCTATACACCAACAAAGAGAACTTCAAAAAGTAAATCAGGAAAACAATACCATTTGTAATAGCCCCTAAAAAGATAAAATACTTAGGAATAAATCTAAGCAGGGATGTAAAAGATCTATACAAACAAAACTATAAAACAGTACTGCAAGAAACAAAAAGAAACTTACATAAATGGAAAAACATACCATGTTCATGGATAAGAAGACTCAACATTGTGAAAATGTCAATCCTACCCACGTGATCTATAGATGTAATCCAAATCCAATTCAAATACCAAAAGCATTATTTATTGAGATGGAAAATCTAATCACCAACTTTATATGGAAAGGAAAGAGGCCCCAGATAAGCAAAGCATTACTGAAGAAAAAGACCAAAGTAGGAGGCCTCACACCACCTAATCTCAGAATCTACTATACAGCCACAGTAGTCAAAATAGCCTGGTAATGTTACAGAGACAGACACATAGACCAGTGGAGCAGAATCAAGAACCCAGATGTAAATCCATCCACCTATGGTCAGTTGATCTTTGACAAAGGACCAAAGGCTATTAGATGGGGAAAAGACAGTCTTTTTAACAAATGGTGCTGGCAAAACTAGATGTCCATCTGTAAGAAAAAGAAAAAGAAACAGGACCCATACCTCACATCATATATGAAAACTAATTAAAAATGGATCAAAAACCTAAATATAAAACCTAAAATCATAAAGATCATGGAAGAAAAATCAGGGACAATGCTAGGGGCCTTACTGCATGGCATAAATTCAATACAAATCATAACTAACAAACACCAGAAGATAAACTAGGTAACTGGGAGCTCCTGAAATGTAAACACTTATGCTCATCAAAAAATTTGACCAAAAGAGTAAAAAGAGAACCTACAGGATGGGGAAAAAAAATTGGCTGAGACATATCCAACAAAGGTCTAATCTCTAAAATCTATAGGCTACTTCAACACCTCAATAACAAAAGGACAAGTAATCCAGTTAAAAAATGGGCAAAGGATATGAACATACACCTCACCAAAGAAGACATCCAGGCAGCTAACAGACACAGGAGGAAATGCTTGCGATCATTAGCCCTTAGAGGATGCAAATCAAAACTACAGTGAGGTACCATCTCATCCTGGCATTACTGACACGAATCAAAAAGAAAAAAACAGAAAATAACAGTTGTTGGAGAAGTTGTGGGTAGATTGGAACTCTTATGCACTGCTGATGGGAATGTAAAATGGCACAATCACTATGGAAAATGAAATACCATATGATCCAGCAATCCCACTACTAGGAATATATCCTAGAGAATTAAGAGCCATCACACAAATAGACATTTGCCAACCCATGTTCATTGCAGCATTATTCACAATAGCAAGAAGATGGAAACAACGTAAGTATTCATCAACAGATGAATGGATAAACAAATTATGGTACATACATACAATGGAATACTACATACTGATAAAGAAAAATAATGAATCCACATAACATCTCACAACATGGATAAATCTGGACGACATTATGCAGAGTGAAATAAATCAATCACAAAAGGACAAATATTGTATGAGACCACTATTATAAAAACTCAAGAAAAAGTTTACACACAGAAAAAAACAATCTTTGATGGTTACAAGGGAGGGGAGGTGTGAGGCAGGGAAATCACTCACTAGAGAGTAGACAAGTGTTAACTTTGGTGAAAGGAAAGACAACACACAATATAGGGATAGTCAGCACAACTTGACCAAAACACAGCCTTAGAAGCTTCCTAGACACATCTAAACACCTTGAGAGACCAAGTTACTAAGGTTGAGGGCTGGGGACCATAGTCTCAGGGAACATCTAGGTCAATTGGCATAGCATTGTTCGTAAAGAAAATGCTCTACATCCCACTTTGGTGAATACCATCTGGGTCTCAAAAGCTTGTAAGCAGGCATCTAAAATACATCTATTGGTCCCATCATGTTCTGAGCAAAGGAGAATGAAGAAAACCAAAGACACGAGGGAAATATTAGTCCAAAGGACTAAAGGACCACATGAACCACAGCTTCCACCAGCCTGAGCCCAGGAGAACTAGATGGTGCCAGGCTAGCAAAACTTACCGCTCTGGCAGGGATCACAATAGAGGGCTCCAGACTGAACAGGAGAAAAACGTAGAACAATATTCAAATTCACAAAAAAAGACCACACTTACTGGTCTGACAGACACTGGAGGGACCCTCGAGACTATGGCCCCCGGACACCCTGCTAACTCAGACCTGAAGCCACTCCCACCTTTCAGCCAAAGATTAGACAGGCCTATAAAACTGACACACATGAGGAAAGTGCTTATTAGTTCAACCAAGTATAGGAGACCTAATGGGCAATACCTGCCCGAAAGCAAGAAGGGGCAGGAAACCTGGTGAATGGACATAGGGAACCCGGGGTATAAAGGGAAAGGAATGGGGAAAATGCTGACACACTGTAGGGATTGAAACCAATGTCACAAAACAATTTGTATAAATTTTTGCATAAGTAACTTGTGCTGTAAACTTTCAACTAAAACACAAAAAAGGAAAAAAATTGACAACAAGAAGTCAAAGGTTAAATGAGAAGCTTAAGGGGCAACGAGTTTATCTTAATGGTAGTAGAATAATTTGGAAAAGGATAGCGAGAATGGTTGCACAACTTGAAGAATGTAATCAATATTACTGAATCATACATGTAGGAAGAGTTGAAATGATGTATCTTTTGCTGTGTATATTTTCATAAAAATTAACTAAATTTTTAAAAAATGGGCAAAGGATATAAAGAAACAATTCATAGAAAACACAAATTGCTCTTAAGTGTATGAAGAGAAGCTCAACCCCAGTTTTTTACTCACTGGATTGGCAAAGATCCAAGAGTCTGAGGATATAACATGGTGAGGATTTGGGGCCAACAGGCACTCTAACACATTGCTGATGAGAGGTATATTGGTATAACCTTAATGGAGAGAAAATTGGCAAGATCTATCAATATTTTATTTTTTAATTCATGTCATTTGACCCAGCAACTCCACTTCTAGGAATTTACCCTACAGATAAACTTGTACATGTGTCAAATGGCCTATGAATCAAGTTAATTATTGAACCCTTGTGGGTTTTTTTGTTTGTTTTGTGTGTGTGTGTTTATTAGCAAAAGGTAGGGGAGAACTTAAATGTCCATCAACACCAGACTGGTTAAATAGAATATGGTATATACATACAGTGGAATACTGTACAGCCATTAAAATGAAAAAGCAAGTTTCCAGGTTCTGAAATGAAATATCATTAAGTGAATACTGTTAGTAAAAAAGAAATGCAAGTTAAAAAACACTGTATGATATACTGCTCTGTTTAAAAAAAAAAATAGAAAAAGGATCCACATGGCATAAAATGTCTTCACAAAGATATACAAGAAACTGATTAAATTGGTTGCTTCTGGAAAGGGGACCTGGATGGCTAGAGAGTAGACCCAAGAGAGAAATGTGTCACTGTACATTCTTTAGTTCCTTTTAAATTTTGTCCCATGTGATCGAATGACCTGCTCCTAAAGGAAGGAATTTTTTAATCCATCAGGACCTCTTGGGGACGGGGATCGATATAAGGCTAATCCTACCAACCACACGTCTCCTCATAAAGCTGGCTGTATATAGTGCTGTGACTCAAAACCAAGTAAGGACAAGTACAAAAGAATCCCTTCATATCAAAGATACACATCCACTGCCCATTTTTTAATTCACAAATTTGGTAGTCTGCAAAACTGCATTTTCTCATTTTTTATTATCCTGTAGACTGTTAATTGTATTTTTGATGGAACTAATTGCCACTTTCAGGGTCAACATGAAAGATTCAGGATGAGCACCTAAATTTTGGCCCAAAACATCTACTGTAGGCATGTGCTTACACCTAAAATTCTTAGAATCATAATAATAGCAATTATAAAATTAATGGCTAAAATTTATTAAACACATATTATGTGCTTAGCATATGTGTTAAGTGCATTGCTATGCCCTTTACCCAAGCCATCTCAATTTCAGTCTCAATGATAACTCTTTGAGGTCATGCAGATTGCAGGTGCATTACAAACGTAAGGAAAAAAATAAGCACATACCCACACATCACTTTTTCATATGAGGAAACCAGGACTTAGAGAAGTCAACTTGCATAAGGTAGCTCATCTCACTAGTGGTGGACCCAAGACCCCCAGATTCAGACATGGGCAACCTGACTCTAAAACTCATACTCTAACCACAACCCAAGTGTCTCAGTTACCTAGTACTACTACAACAAAGGATATCACAAGTAGGTGGCTTTAAAGAACAGAAATTTGTTTTCTCACAGTTCTGGAGGCTAGTAGTCTGAATCAGAGTCTCAACTGTGTCAGTTCCATCTGGGGGCCTCTCTCCTCGTGTCTAGCGTCTGCTGGCAATCCTTGACTTTCCTTTGCTTGTAGATGATCCTCACATGGCATCTGTATTCCCCCGTATATGTGCCTAAGTATCTATTCTGCTCTTTTTATAAGACACCACTAAGAAGTGATTAGATTTAGGACCCTCTGGCATAGTGGTTAAGAGTTTGGCTGCTAACCAAAAGGTTAGCATTCCTTGCAAACCCTGTGGGGCAGTTCTACTCCGTCCTATAGGGTCACCATGAGTTGGAATCGACTCAATGGCAGTGGGTTTTTGATTTTTTGGTCTACTCTGACATGACCTCCTTAACATAACAAAAGAAAACCCTGTTTCCTAACAGGGTCATATTTACAGGCACAGGGGTTAGGACTTCAACATAAGTTTTGGGGGGACACAGTTCAATCCATAACAACAAGACAACCCCTAACTTCAGAATCTTTGTACCAAAGGAAGTCTTGAGGTCATCCGATTAAATTTCCCAATTAGTACAGAGACCCACCCTATAACACACCTAAGAGGAAGCTACCCAGCCTCAGCTGAGTGACAGGCAGCTCACAACCTTCTGAAACATCCCAGAGCATCACAGAGTATCTCTAATTTTTTTTTTTAAAGCCCTTATTTCCACTGAGCTCAAATGACCGCTTCCCTAACATTCCATTTTTCTCTCTTCTGGAGTGACACAGAGCATCTAACCCCTCCATCACAGGCCAGCCCTTCCAGTGTGAGGAGTTGGCAATCAGGCTTTCTCTCATATCGCTCCTCCTCTGGCTGAGTCCTTAGATTCTTCCGGTGGGCAGGCTCCAAGATTCCTCAACAATCCAAAAGTTCATCATTTCAGTATCTCTTCAGGTTTTTTTTTTTTTTAAAAATAAATCAACTTTTCATAATGTCTACTGAAGGCTCAGACATTAAGTGTTGTAGTTTTACCGGTTTTAACAAAATGTACATACCTACAAAACCTACCTCCTTACCAAAATGTAAAACATTTCCATCACCTCAGAAAGTTCCCTGATGTCTTTTCCCAGACAACTCTTGCCCCCTACCTAGGTAACCACTGATCTGATTACTATCACCATAGATTAGTTTTTCCTGTAATCACACAATGAGCACTCTTTTGCATCTGGCTTGTTTAAGTCAGCAAAATATTTTTGAGATTCAGCCATGTTTTTGTTAACTACAGTAGCTTATCCCGTTTTTATTGCTGGATAGTATTCCGTAGTAGGAATATACCATAATTTTTGTATATATTCACCTGTTAATGGACATTTTTACTATTTCTAGCTTGGGGCTATTTTGAATAAAGCTGCTGTAAACATTTTTATACAAGCTTTTGTGTAGATGTAAGTTTTTATTTCTCTTGGATGAATACCTAAGAGTGGAATGGCTGGGCTCACGGGGTAGGTGTATGCTTAATTTTCAGGGAAGTGCACTTAAAACCACAGAGAGATACCACTTCACACCACAAAAATAGCTATAATTAAAAAGATTGATGACCCTAACTCTTGGTAAAGATGTGAAACAACACTCCTTTTAAAGTTAAACTCTACGAATTGCATATATAACTTATAGTGTTGGCTGCCTGGCTCAAGGTAGTCTTATCTCCTCTGTTCTGGACACTCAGCATCCATTAATTAATTCAGCTGGACTTTGCCCTGGCCCCTACTGAGCTTACCATCAGTTGACTTTCACATGAACTGTTGTTAAGTTTAACCCCTCCATTCTCTTTTGTGCAAGTGATTTTTCTAACTGGCTGCTAAACTTAATTTTCCAACTTTAATAAACTTTATAATAAATTACACCTGTCCCAATTGTAAAAGGTAAATCACTGTTTACCCTCAAAGCAATCAGAGAAATCACATAAGAAAGACTTAAATAAAAATGTTCATTGTCTATAAAGTAATGTCTATGAAACAAAACAAAACAAAATGGCAAAATAAAAAGGGAGGAATGCAAGCGATTGAGAATAAAGAATACATTAACTGTATTTGAGCCTAGTGAACATTTCCTACATATGATCTCATTTAATACACAACCACCTTGGGAGGTTGGTGCCTGTATCGCCCTTATTTTGTAAATTAGGAGGCAAGTTCACAGAGGAGAAGTGACACTCAAGATCATACAACTAATAAGATATCAAATCATGACTTAAAACCAAGTTCATGACCGCAAATTGTGTGTTTTTTGGCTACATTGGTACATTTCACCCTGATGATTTTAGATATTCCATGAGATCTGCTTTCAAAAGGCCAACGCAACCAAACCCACTGCTATCAAGTAGATTTCAACTTATAGCGACCCCAAAGGGTTTCCAAGGCTGTAAATTTTTAGGGAAGCAGACTGCCACAGCTTTCTTCCACAGAGCTGCTTGTGGTTTTGAACTGCTGATCTTTGGGCTAGCAGTCGAATGCTTTAACCACTACGTAACCACGGCCCCTTTCCAGAAGCCCACAGCCTTGAAAACACTTTGCAATAGTTCTACTCTGCACACTTCAGGTTGCAACAGGTCAGAATCAACCCAACGGCAACTGACAGCAACAAGCCCGATTCATTTGACCAGTCTGCAATAGACTTAAACGAGGACGGCCTCTGGCCCTCATTCTGTGATCCCTGACAGATACAGGTAAAGAATATACGTCTTTTGAAGCACTCTGATTAGAATTTCCTTTTTCCTTTTGCCTGCAGGTTATTGGTCAGGGCCTGCTACAGAGCAAAAAACACTGACGTCAAAGTCAAGAGACTTGCCTTCTGGTCTTATGGCCAGCTCTGACAAGCTCCAGTACCTTGTGTAGAAATAATATGGTGAGGGAAAAAAACTGGGCTTTTGAGGTGGGGAAAAAAAAAAAAAACCTGGGTTCACAGCAGCTACTAAGCAAGTGACGCTGATAAAATTACTTTGCCTCTCTAAGTCTCAGTTTTCGCATCTGTAAAGGGAGATAATAACACCTATGTTGCAAAGTTATTGTGGGCATTAAATGAGGTGACGAGTGTAAAGGGTTCACAATAATAGGCGCTCAATGAATGGCATTTACATTATCACTATAATTATGGTCATCATCATTATCATTATCATGAATAATTGTTGCCTCAGGATGAGACTAGATAAGTTTAAGCTCAGGGCCAGCTTTAATATTCTTCAAGCCTATCTGTGACTTCATAGGTATAATAGAAAACTAGTTCTTTTGTAATTCCTTTGACCCAGGTTCCAAATAATTAGATGGTTACTATCTCTGGGATGTTCATGTAGAAGTGTGTTCCTCATTCAGTCTTGCACTCACCCATCCACCATTGCCAACCTACTACATGCCTGGCACCGCCTCATTGGAATGAGTGTCCAATGAAACTGGCTATAGACATGGGCATAATTTTCCCTGCCAAACCAAAAAAAAAACAAACAGTGCCAACAGGTTGATTCCAACTCATAGCGACCCGATAGGACAGAGTAGAACTGCCCCCACAGAGTTTCCAAGGAGCGCCTGGTGGATTCGAACTGCCAACCCTTTGGTTAGCAGCCGTAGCACTTAACCACTATGCCACCAGGGTTTCCCTGCAGGGGACACTAAAGACCAGTGCGTGTCCTTTCTAAAAGCAGTATCGCTCTTTTAATGCCTGTGAATGTTTATCCATTCACTCCCAACAATCACCACTCGGCTAAAAGGATTCATCAGAGAAGCTCCTTATTGTCCCACAGATTACATGTTTTGTGAAAAGCAATTTTTTAAAACAGGCATTAATTTGATAAAGCTGAATGTTTGTTCAGATTAGAAGCTGTTTGTAATAGGACCATAAAAGCAGAACTAATGAAATGGAAGCTGAATGCTAAGGCAAATAAAGTCTTAACACAAAACAATAGCACAGAATGCAGAAACACATTGCTTCTTTTTCCAGGGGACTACTATTTTTACTATAGGGTCGCTGTGACTGGGAATCCACCCGACGGCAGTGGGTTTGGTTTGCTTTGGACAGGTGTGCCTTGCTTTGCACAAAGAGGGCTTCCCAGACAATTGTGTGCAATTCCATTACTTCTTCAAGGAATGCCTTTATTCAAACTTACCTAAAGAAACTGTGCTTTAAAAGAAACATGCAGCAAAGACTTTTGCAAAGCTAAAAATCACCTTGAGAAGTAAATAATGACTCCCAAAATCTATTTTATAACTCTAGACTTTCGTATATCAAGGTCGCTTAATAAAGCAAGGTGCTCATACATTTTCTAAGAAAACTCCATTGAAACGTCCCATGCCTGTGATTATTTAGCATTGGGATTTGCAGCCACCAACGAAGTCCAATGATACTTCATTTCTATTTCTTTTCATTCAACAGGCATAGTTATGAATATGAGGCAATAGATGGCAATTTTCATAACGTTTAGCTCTTTCACCCAACAAATTGGCAAGAACTGGGAGTATCTGAGGGTTTAAGTAGGTGTTTGACTCTTTTCCTAATTATGAAGGATTGGCAGCACGGGGACAGCATGAATAGGACATAGTGGCAGGACTGGGAAGAAAGGACCGGCTTCCAGAGAAGGAAATCTATTTGACCATCAATCTGCAAACTGCGTTTTATTAAAAATGTAATTATGCACAGCACTCCTATTTGCAGAACCCTCTGAAGGTATATTGACACTTGGAGCTGTGTTAAGGTCTCTGAAGTCATCACAGAACAGTGGGACCTTCCTTGTCTGGTTTTGTGCTTGTGGAGAAGAGGTTTTCTTCTCCTCAAAAGGCAGGAAAACCCAGGAGGAAATTGCTTTTAACAACAGCCCCTCAGATTAGTCATCAGAAAAATAAAAGAGATGCTGGATCTTGGGTTCCCTCCTTTTCTTCTTTCTCAGCACCTCTATCCCTCCCCAAGTCCCAGGGCTGCTTCATGGGGGTACAGTCCGTGCAGTCTCCTAGAGCCCTGTGCTCATAAGAGCCCTGTGCTTGGTTTAACGCTCTGCTATTGGAGTCCCTGGGTGGCAAGGCCCTCTGCTTCCAATTGGCCACAGCCTTGAAAACCCTATGGAGCACAGTTCTGCTCTGACATACTTGGGTCACCATGAGTCAGAACCAACAGCAACTGGTTTTGTTTTTACTTTTTTGTTTTGATTTGTTTTGTTTTTTGTCACCTTTAAATTCTTAAAAAAAAATATAACAAGGGGTCCTGCATTTTTGTTTTCCACTGGACTTTGCAAATTATGTAGCTGGTCCTGCCGATGTCTCTCCATATGCACACACACACATACACACACACACTCACCCTGGATGTCTTCTCCAGGCCCTCACTGAAGCCACTTGTTCTAATTCCTACCAGGTCAAGATGGTAGAATACTGGTTAGGAGATAGACCTTGGAGCAGGCTGCCTGGGCTCAAGTTCTCCTTCTTCTTAGGAGCCTTATGACCTTGATTTCATCATCTGAATGATGAGACAAACATTCATCTCCCCTCAGAGTGTTGTTATGAGAATTAAATGAGATAAAGTTATGTACAGCACTGGGAGCAATGAGCACTCGTGATGGTGAGCATTCTTTTCAGGATAATTTTTATGCTATTAAGAAGCCCTGGTAGAGCAAGGGTTAAGCACTTGGCTACTAACTGAAGGGTCCGCGGTCAGAACCCACCCAGCAGCTCTGCAGGAGAAAGGCCTGAAAACCTGCTCCTGTAAAGATGACAGCCTAGGAAACCTATGGGGCAGTTCTACTCTGCCACACGGGGTTGCTATGAGTCAGAATCGACTTGACGGCCCCTAACTATCACTAAAGGAAAGAGAAGAGGGGGAAAAACTACTGTGTCTTCTGCAAAACGTTGCCTGCCCTCCGAGGTTGCCTTCTCTGGCCCCTCTGCTATTTAATGAACACATTCAGTATGGCATTACTTTCCTACCCACAATGCAGCATTTCCCAAATGTCAGTCATTTGTGTACCACCTTCGGGACTTTTGCTCCATCCCTCTACCACTTCTACGACTTAACTGATTTGTTTAGATTAACTTACGTTTTTAAATGATCTGGTTTTACCTTACAAATAACTTTACATCGCTACTCTAAGTAGGAAACCAATGTCACATATCAAAATGAGTAGGTGAGTGTAAAAATAAATACACCACAGTTAAAAGTTGAAAATGGCGATTGGCATAGCACTCCAAGTCCTCTTGGACACCACCAGCGGCACCCATATCACTGCTGTTTCCTCAGCCATCGGACTCTGAGCTCTCTGAGGGGAGCAGCCGCGTTCTTCATTTCTGCATCACCGGCTTGAGCAGAGTACACTACAGAGCAGATTCTCTGGAACAGTTTGCTGACTGGACACTTGTGAAGAAGCTGTTGAAAGTGATAAAACTAAAACCAGTTGATTTCATGTGTGCCAGAGTAGAACTGTGCTCCATAAGGTTTTCCATGGCTGACTTTTTGGAAGAAGACTGCCAGGCCTTTCTTTTGAGGTGCCTCTGAGTAAACTCAAGCCTCCAACCTTTCAGTTAGCCCTGAGAGTGTTAACTGTCTACACCACTCAGGAACTCACCATGAGCATCACAGTCCCTTGCAAAGATGCTTACAGCTTGTCTGAGGGTTTTCCTAAGGCCCTGAGACCTTCGAATCCTGAAAGCAATGGCTTTTTCTCCAATGCAGCGCTTCTCAAAATGTGATCTGAGAACAACCTACATCACAATCACTCGAGGGTCATGTTTAAAAGGCAGATTCCATAGCCCCTGTCAGAACCTAGTGAATCAGAACCTACGAGGGTATGGGCCAGGAATCTGCCTTTTTATAAAACTCTGTTGACTCATACTCACACTACAGGTTAGCCTAATGGGAGAATTTTAGGCATTGAGTCAGTAGTAGTAACAGCAATACTAACAACAACTAATGCTTACTATGTTCTTAATATGTACCAGGAATTATGCTCAACATTTTATATACATTATCTCATTTAAACTCCTTAACAAGTCTATAAGATAGACGCTTGCCCAAACCACACAATTAGTAAAGAGCAAGGACAGGATTTAACTCAGGTGGCCTAACTCTAGGGCCAGGCTCCTAACGACCATATTGTAGCCTTGGGTAGAGAGAAGGCTCATGGAGAGAGGTCTTACTCATGGATCCCTCAGGCCACACTATGTATTTTGTCACTTTATAAGCTCAGATCTGCCTGCAGTGCAGTCATTAACCAACCAGAAAGCATTTTTAAAAACTTCTATTTTAGCTTACTGTGTGCTTTCAAATTGCATGCTTATAAAAGTTGCCTGGATACAGTTGGAAAGAGTAAGAGTCCTTTATTATCAAGGCATTGGGGATCTCCATTAGTTAACTAAGACGACAAAGCTTCTTTTTTCAGATTCAGAAGAGCACAGTAAGAAAGCCAGGCTCAAGTACCTCTAAGAACTGCTAGAAAGTTCTCATGGTGAGCTGTCCCAATTTGAGGTAGTGAGTTCCCTGGCACTGGACATGAACAAGAAATGGCTGAATAATTACTGCCCAGAAATTCTAGAGGAGATTTTTTTTGCCCCAGCTGGGGAATTAGAGTTAGTCAACTTCTGAGATCTCTTCCACAGCTAATCATCTAGTCATCCATGATTTTGCAACCAGCAAAAAGAAACTCCACTTAAAGCATTGTTTGAAATAGGTACATTTATGTTCTGTTTTGAAATAAATATAGGAAGGAAGGAGGGTAGAAGGAAGGAAGAGAGAAATGAGAGGAGGGGAGCGAGGAAGAGAGAAGGAGAAAAAGAGAAGAAAAGAGGAGAGGTAGGGAGGGAAAGAAAAAAGAAAGAAAGGAAGGGAGAAAAAGAAAGAAAGAATGAACGAACGAACGAAGGGAAGGAAAGGAAGCTACTGGCTGATGTTAGGAATCATTAGTCTCATAAACACAACGGAAATACAGACCAGTTATAGGATTGCTGAGCAGGCACACTATTAATCATGAGTCTAAAGGAAAACAAAAATCCACTTAGTCGGGTGATATTCATTGCAGAAATATTTAGTGCAGCATGGTTCCTGCTCAAGTCTTGATGTTGGAATTTACAGTTCAATGCCCAGTGGAAACATTTAACTTAGCAAAAGCTGAGCATGAGGCAAATTTGTTCCATACAATTATCATCACTCTTGTTGGTGGCAAGAAAGATTTTTTTTAACAAATAAATAAAAATTAAAAACTGCCTGTTCTTGATGGCCCAATCAAAAGAAAACCATGAAGGAGTGGAAATTTCTCTGAGGCAGCCCAGATTAATGGGAAAAATAGAAGCCCTCCAGTCAACGATGTTAAATACATTCAAAGAAAGCAAAGAACACACAGAAAACAAACTAGGGGAGATCAGGAAACAAAAGAGAACACTGCCTGTTCTTGAGCCTTCTTATGTAACTTAGCAAAAGGGATTGGAGTCATCTTCATCTAAGCTAGATTAGTGGATGGAGTTGGTGATGGGCAGTCTTTGCAGGTACAAAGGTGTTGAGCAGAAGAAAAAAAAAAAAGGCAATTCTGAAATAGCCCCAGAAAGTCTTGGAATGAGCCCATTAGTGTTTTTTGTTGCTATGAACGTTCTTTGGATGCAGAACTCTTGGATCAAAAACCACATACAAGCTATGTTTCCAGGGCTGCTGCTACACTGATGTATGAAAAAGTCACTTTGTCAAAAAATTGTTAGGAATACACAAATCTGCCCTCTGTGCTATGAGATGCTTATGTGGCAAAAATAGCTTCCCTTCTATATAATAAATTTTTTAATTGGCTTGCCATTTTTTTCCACTGGTTAGTAGTTTTGTTCACTTCTCTCTACTTCTTTAGCTATGTAGTTGGCTCCGCTGCTGCCATTTTTTCCCTCCTGCAATTTCTCATTTGTTAGTTTGTTTCTGATTTTCATACTTATGATATAAACATTTGGAGTTGGTTTTGCCTGAATGGAGTTATTTAAAAGGCATGTTTTCTGAGATATTTTTGCATTGCCTTTGGATGTGTTCATCAAAGAATACCATCTTCTTCAGATATAACATTCTTGGGTCCACTGAATTCTCCTGGAACTCAGCAGGTTTTGTCCATGTTCTTCTGATACTTAGTTAGTTAAAACAAGAAAACTGAAACTAACTTGATTTATAGCCTTCTAAAATAACCTCTCTTTTGTTTGTTTTCTCTAGTTTTCTCTTTGGCAGTTTGAAGAAATCTCTATTTCTCCCTGAAATTGTAAATCCTTCCCAGGATTTGTCTTGGCATGATGTTAAGGTTAGCTGTTGTTGAATTGGCCCCCAATCGTGGGAACCCCATGCGCCATTGTCATCCATAGAGTTTTCATTGGCTGATTTTGGGGGAGGAAGCAGACAGCCAGGCTTCTGAGTCTAGAAGCTCCGCTGAAACCTGTTCAGTGTCACAGCAACACGGAAACCTCCACTGGCTACACATGAGGTATGTAGTCCGGGTATCGAACCCTGAGCTCCCACGTGAAAGGCAACCCCTGAACCAACACTCCCTTTTGTCTTAGAATAGCTTCTATTTAAGGTTTGCCTGACAATCTGGGAAATAGTCACTTTCCATCCAAGTCTTTTCTGTTTGTTTGTGTTTGTTCTGGAAATGTTTCTCCTATTATTCCTTCAATTGTTATATATAATCTGTTTGCTCTATACCTTTCTTCAAAAATTCCTATTATTTATAGGTTGTATTTGTGTTCTCTGGCTCCTAGATCCTTTCCCTCTTTTCACCCCTGACACCTTTCTCTGCATTCTGGAGAAGTTTCTAAAATGCATCCCCTGTTCCTTATTACATTGTCTACAGTGTAGACTCTACTTTCACTGCTTGCAATTATGATTTTGCTCTGTCTGTTGTGATTTTCATTTTGTTGTATTTTTCATTCCATATATTTTAAGAAATGATATCTTCTGTTTTTATCTTTCAGGATAAATTAATTACGTCCTAAATTTTGCTTCTGTTCATTGGGAGGTTCATTTCAAGAGAAGACCTTTTCTCTGAGTCTCTGCCACTTTGCTCTCCTTCCCCAGGGCTGCGTATTTTCTCCCCAGAATTCTTCACTCGAGGGACGGTTTCATGAGTATTGCTGCAATCTCTATGCCTTAATCTTTCTCAGGTTCTGCTTTGGACAAGTAGATTTTTTGTTTTTTTTAAGACTCTTGCTTTCTCTAATCCTATAGTTACAGAGAACATGGAAATCTTAGAGCAATAAAGCACTTAAGCTAAAGGTTCCAAACTCCAATGCCCACAGACAGGTCATTCAAAGCAAGTGAAGCAGAGGGACACAAGTCCTGGCCAAGGAGGCAGCCACTACTCTGCTTTTGTCTGAAATCTGGATGTTTCAGTGATAAATCTAAATTTTCACATGTTCACAACTCTTTTGAAATTTTTTTTAAAAAAACACCTTACAGGTCAAGCAACACATATCTGTGGACTAAATTCAGCCTGGGGTGCTCGCTTACATCCTCTGAGTTAACACACCCTGCCCGTGCCTCTTCTGCAGATGCGTACAGGCTCACCCCTCACACTCCACAGCAAAGGTCCTCACTGAGTAGGAATGTGGGGAAAGGGGCTTCAAGCATCAAATGTGGGGGGGAGAGGGAGGTTGGATGACAAAATTTTTATCATCCCTTTCAACCTTAGATCTATGTTTCCTTGACCCTTTCACTCTACTTGAGACTCACCCACCTCCACCCCCACAACTTACTAAAGCCCTATTCAAATTCCTCCACCACCTTTCTGTCAGTGTGTCTTATTGTGGTGGCTTGCATATTGCTGTGATGCTGGAAGCTATGTCACCAGTATTTCAAATAGCAGCAGAGTCGCCCATGATGAATAGGCTTCAACTGAGCTTCCAGACCAAGGCAGACTAGGAAGAAAGATCTAGCAATCTACTTCCAAAAATTAGCCAATGTAAACCCTATGAATCACAACAGAATATTGTTGGATACAGTGCTAGAAGATGACCTCCTAAGCTGGAAGGCACTAAACAATAGCCACAACAATGAACTTGAGCATACCAATGACCATGAAGATAGTGACAACATTTAGCTCGGTTATACATAAGGTTACCATGAGTTGGAGCCAACTTGAAGGCAACTAACATCGCCCTCCCCAGATTAACCTCTGAGGCCACCTCTGAGACCACCCCTTCCACGAAGTAAGCCATGATTAGCCCATCCTATTTTGTGTTCCTCCTACAAAGCTCTTCCTTATCACTTTTCCCTTAACTCTGACTGTTTTCTATTCTGAGTATTATCATATCAACTCCTAATCATTATAAAACTTATTAATGAACTATATTCTTTTCTTTTTTATATACCAAGGTTTCAAAATTATTTCCTGGAAGATTTTCTCTGATTTTCCAGGCCAGGTTTGTCTGTAGCTCTTAAACATCATATCACCAGCGTTTCCAGGTCTGGAATTGGCTACTAATATTTATTTAAAGTGAGAAGTATTTTTACTACTCTTTTTAACCAGTATGAATTTGCTCTCCAATTACCCATTTTCTATACCAAACAGATGAAGTGAATTCCCACATCCAGTTTCCCTATCAGAGCAGCAAATGCTGATATGCAGCCAGCGGTCCCATTGTCCAAGTCTGGGACAGTGCAAGCTCACCACAGTTAACAACTGTCTCTGGCACCACCTGCTGGCCACTCACTTTAATCCAGCAGATGCAATGACTACACCAGAACCCACTGGCCTTGAGGAACAGACATATCCTTAAGACCCATAGTCAAAGGCTCTGACTGGACCCAACACGGTATTCTTACCAGAAAAATCTCTCTTCTCATTGTTCCTCTGCTCTATGGGGCCAAAACTTCTTTTTTTCTGTAACCGTGTCGTGTACAGTAGGACAACAACCATGTTACCACCTTCATCTATTGAGAGTTTACTACATAGAACGTATGCCATTAACCCACAATAATCCCAAAATAGAAAGAGTAGTGATGGGAGGACAGAGATCTGTGTCCAGTTCCTCACTAGACCACTTGACCTTCAGGGCCTTTAGTGAGTCTAGCTCACTAAACAACTTTCCAGCTCCAAAATCCTGTGAATCCATGAATCTTATTGCCAGACCTTCCAGTTCAACATCCAGATTCATGATATCCAGTATGGAAGCTACTAGCCTCATATGGATGTTGATCCCTTCAAATGTGGTTAGTCCAATATCAGATTGCTGTAAGGATCAGATGTACACTGACTTTTAAAAATTTTAGTATGAAAAATATATATAAAATATTCCATTAATAATTTTATATCAATTCTATTGTTGGTATAATAATATTTTAGATCTCTTGAGTTAAGTAAAATGTTATTAAAATTAACCTCACCAGTTTCTTTTTACTTCTTTGTTGTGGCACTAGGAAAATTTTAATTGTTTGCATGGTTCACATTATATTTCTATTGGAAAACGCTGATCTAAACAGTTGAATGCCTAGAACACAGTCTTCTTATGTACTAGCAAAAGAAAAAATATCTATCTCTTGGGTCTTTGATAGGAGCCCTAGTGATGCAGTGGTTAAAGCGCTCATCTGCTAAACAAATGTTCAGTGGTTCGAACCCACCAGCTGCTCCACAAGAGAAAGATATAACAGTCTGCTTTCTTAGAGATTACAGACTTGGAAACTCTATGGGACAGTTCTACTCTGTCCCACAGGGTCACTATGAGTCGGAATTGACTCGACAGCAATGAGATAAGAGGGTCTTTTTATTTATTTTGTCCTTTCTGTATGAACCTCTGTGGTAACTAGAAAATGTCTGAGTCTCCTACTTGTAGGGTAGTCGCTTGCCTGTCAGCATCCTTGAACTTTTGAGATGGCCTCCTTGGAGCCAGATTCAGTATGGCCAGGAACTCTTGCTGAAATCTTCCCACACCTAAAGAAGTGTGAGACGTACTAGAAGGAGCCCTGGTCCAGAAATATGGGGTTGAGAGCAAAACTATAAATGACTGATACCTTATGAAAAATGTTCTCTCTCGCTGGTAATTAAAGAAATGGAAATAAAACATGAGATCTCATTTTGAAACTACCATGGCACATACTTTTTAAAAACGATACTCAGGATTCCTAAAGCTATATGGAAATCAGTACATTTATTCTCTGCCTGAAGGAGTGTAAGTTTACACAGCCTTTCTAGAGGGCAAATTAGCAATATGGAAGGAAAAAGGGCCTTAAAACGATGCCTGCCCTCTGACTCACCAATTCTACCTCCAGGAGTTTCTTCTAAGGCAATCACCATTGCTGTGTGCCACCATTTATCTGTAAGGACATTTGTGACTTCAAGAATAAAATCACACCAAAACAAGGAAATTTTCTGAATTATCACATATTGAGAAAATAGAATAGTATGTTGCCATTAAAAATTGTGTTACAGCCTATTTCATGATAAATTCCTCCTTCTCCCGTACTTCCAACCATTCTCTTTATTCAACCCATGTGATTTTTTTTTTTAATGAAGCAGATCATGGCACTGCCCTGTTTAAAAGTCCTCACTGCCTTTACTTGGTATCAGGATGAAGCCCCCAGTCCTGGTCTGGCCCTGGGGATCTGGGCCCTGCCTCCCTCTCCAACTTCGTCTCTTGCCAGGTCCTCCGCCTTGTTCACCTTCCATAACCCTGGATGGCTCCTGCTGGCCTCTGGGTCTTCCCTCGTTTCATTTCCTTTGATTGGAGGCCACCTGTATCCCATACCCCACTTTCTACTGGTGAAGGCCTCCTCATCCTATGTGACTCAGTTTTAAGTGCCACTTTCCCAAAAAGGTCTTCCCTGACCCCTCTGTCTAAATGAGGTCTCCCTGTTTCCTGCCTCATAGTATCTTCTCTTTTCCTCCATGTGACTTATCACAGTCTTTGACCCTGCACTTACTTCTATGAGTGTTGAATGCCAATCTCCCAACTTGACTATACGTACCATAAGGGCAGAGACTGTGCTATTTTATATCCTTAGTGCCTAGCACATAGGAGAGCTCCAAAATCATGTATCAAATAAACGAACGATGCTGTAATTAAAACTCAGGTTATAAAAGGGTATGTACAATATTGTTGTTTTTAAGTGCCATCAAGTCAATTTCAATTCATAATGACTCCATGTGACAGAGTACAACTGCCCCATAGGATTTAATCTTTAGGGGAGCAGATTGCCAGGTCTTTCTCCAGCAGGCCCGCTGGGTGGGTTTGAACTACCAACCCTTCGGTTATAGATAAGTGCTTAACCATTATGCCACCAGGGCTCCTTGGTATGTATAATAGGATATCAATAAAAATGAGGGTATGCGTATTTTATTGTAATACATCTAGCATACAAATAAAAAAGACCAGAATAAAATCCAAGATATTAATAGCAATGATCTTTGTGTCATGATATTTCTTATTTTTCCAGATTTTCTACAATGAACATATCTAAAGTTTAAAATTTGGAGGAAAATTGTTTTTAATAATAATGTAAACTAAAGCCCCGGATTTGAGTCTCAACTTTTAACAACAGCTTGATCTTGGGAAACCTCAGCTTTTCACAGAGCTGACTCTCATTGTAAATGGGGTGGGACACCTCACTTGACCATCTCATAGAAGAACTAGTGGAATAACGCACGTGTAAAGTTTTGCACACATTTTAGCTATTACTCTGAGTGTTTTGGGGAGTAAGACACAAACATTGTGTCAAGGTGATGGGAATTTGCCGCAGTGAACCTTTGTGTAATTTGCCATTGCCACCAGGAGTTGACAATAAGTTGAGTGGCTGGAGCCTATGCCTCTTGACTGGCATATCGGCTGGTTGACACCACCCAGGGAGGTGAGAGTGGAGACCATTTGGAACACAGGAGGAGAGCCCACCAAGGGGAGACCAGTAGGAGGGATTTCACAGGAACAGGAATACATCCTCTCCTTTCCCCAAGACCAAATGCTGGGAAACAGGTAGGCTCCAGAAGCCTAGCACGAGTTCCCAGCAGGAGTGAGAAAGGCATACATTAAAGCGTGAAGTGATTGGGAGGGATGGTACTTTTCATGCTGAAGAATTCAATTTGGTGAAATTTTTCTGCACTGTCTTGGCAAAAATGCAGTGATTATGGGCACCTTCTTCGAATTCTTTCTCTTCATCATTTCCCTTGCCAAATACAACCTCAGAGAAGAATTGCTCTGGCTCTGATGGAAGACAGCAGCTCATTCAGCTTATTTCACAAATATTTATTGAGCATTTATAATGTGTTCAGCATTATAAGGAGCAGGGGCTAAAACGGATGAACAACACACTGTCCCTGTTTTCAAGAAGCATGGGATCTAGTCATTAGACCCTTCTGGTGACAAGGTCTATCAACCTGCCCCAGCACTGCCAGCTCCACTGCTCTTTGCTTTGTGCCCTTGTTGTCCCTATTTTAACATTCGCCCCACTGAACTGCAGTCCCCTCACCTAGGAGCCGATCTCAACCTGCAGCATAAATCTGGTATATGTGGTGTTCAACAAATGAGCAAAGGAACAAATGATTTAATCACCTGCATAATTTCACGAACAAATGCTAATAAACAGTGAGGTTTATCTAGAAAAGAGTTGCTCAATCAGGCTTCATGCTATGCAAACTGAATAGAAGTGTGTTATATCTTTATTTGTGTTTTTTCTATAGTAAATAGACTAGAGGGGAAAGAAGGCAGCGACAGGAAATAGGGAGCTATTTCTTCAAGGCCTTCTCAGATACAGATGCTTCCATTGTGACCCTTCGAGTCAGTGCTCCAGAGAAGTGCACAGCTCACAGAGTTCCAATAAAGACAAAGAGCTCCTCCTGAGAGAAGTAATTGGGCTTATTAAAGGCTACCATTAAATACATCCATATCCCCAATTATTTCACACAAGCTGCAAAACTGGAAAAAACTGCTATACACAATAGCTTATGTCAACAAGAGGGTACCAAGAATGGTGAGGGCCATATTATGAGGAACAAGGGGAGGATCTGGAGATGGTTAACCCAGAAGAGCTACCACCTGTCTGTCAGTTTGTCATACTACAGTGACTTGCATGTTGCTGTGAAGCTGGAAGCTATGCCACTGAGATTTCAAATACCGACAAATTCATCCATGGTGAACAGGATTCAGCAAAGCTTCCAGACTAAGAAGAAAGACCTAGTGATCTACTTCCAAAAATTAGCCAATGAAAACCTCATGGATCACATTGTCTGCTCACTTGCTTTAGACACATTAGCGGGAGAGATCAGTCACTTGGTAGAGGGCCAGCAAGGGCAAAGGAGACTCTCATCAAGATGGATTGGCACGACAGCCACACAATGGACTCAAACATGCTGGCGATTATGAGGATGACAGAGGACCAGGCAAATTTCATTCTGTTGTACATATCACCATGAATCAGAGCTGACTCAGAAGCAGCTATCTATCCATCTAACCCAGAAGAGACAAAATCGAGGGAAGGCATAATACCTGACTTCAAATATCAGAATGACTGGAGTACAGAAAAGAGGTGGTACTTTTTCAGTGTGGTTCCAAAGTTCAAAGCTCAGTCCCACAGGTGGATGTTGAAGGGAAGCAGATTCTTGCTCAATAGATGGGGCACATGTAAGGAAATTACTATCAACAATGCAAGCCTATAACTCAAGGTCAAAGGCAGTAACACAGAACAGAGCTGCATTTGAAAAGTTGCTTTCAAAGTTTACAAAAAGAGTGCTGATGGACATGCTGAGGATATATAACTGAATTGTTTAGCTCCCTGTCTACAGGAAAGAATGGTAAATCTAATATCCTGTGAGACTGCCCTCCTCAAATTGATGGACTTGCAGCCCTCTGAATGGGCCCTGGCTTTTTGGCAACTTGCCTTGCTCACGATTTGACCTATTCACATCTACCCATCCTTAAGATCCAATCAACACTTTTCTCCTGAGGTGTCCACGGGCCACTGTAGGCCACAATTACTGTATCTTTATGGATATAATGTGCATCTTCTATGTTTGTTTGCCAATCTCGCCCTCCATGCCCCCCCAAGAGGTTGTTTTCGTAAGCACACTATGCTAATTTTTTTACAGCAACAAGTAAAAAAATTGGCATAGCAGTGCTTACAAAAAATATTCCTCCATTCCTCAGAGCATTCCTCACCAGGGTCCCGTTACTTTATGACCACTCTCCAAACCAAACCAGTTGCCATCAAGTCAACTCCAACTCCTGGCAATTCCATGCATGTCAGAGAAGAGCTGCTCCATAGTTTTTCAATAGCTATGATCTTTCAGAAGCAGATCACCAGGACACACCTCTGGGTGGATTCAAACAGCCGATCTTTGGGTTAGTAGCTGAGCAGTTATCCGCTTGTACCACCCAGGAACACTGTGACCTCTCTAGACGTGTTTTAATGTTATTCCAACTGTTCAAATATATATGTTTTGCCCTCCAGTTAGATTCTAGTCACCATAAAAGAAGACACTATGTGCTCTTAATCTACAGGGACAAGCACAGTATCTTGCACTTCACAGGCTCTCAGGAAATGCCCACAGATTTGGTGCTGCTGGATTCAAGCCAGAGAATGGAGGGAACCCATTCTGTCAAGGTCTTGGACAACATCTGTACTTTTTCAGCTCAGCATTTGCCATCCATCACAGAGGAGGCTGGAACAGAAAGAAGTCAAGTAAAGTACAAGGTCATTTTCAGGAGCTCCAGTAACTCCATTCTCCAAGGTTGGAACATTCTCTCCCTCTTTCCAAACAGCAGACCAGATGGTCTCCTAAATCTTGGCTCTTGTGGTTTATCTCTAATTACAATGTTAGTTAGCAATGAGTTCGGTGATTCAAAATCACCAGCAGATTCCTTTCAGACAGCCGAGTTTTTCTTTTGCCCTCACTAAGAACAGGGTGGCTATGTTATCAGCCTTGCTCTGGCTTCCTCAATTATAATTGCTTAGCTGTTTAGAAAATGAAATGAGCCCAAAACTACCCAACCTAGTTGATACCAACAAGCACTCCAGGAGATAGGAGGTAGCAACAGCCAGATGGCTAAATAAGTCAAAAAGTAAGTCCTTGGGATTGTAAATGTTAGAAAGAACTTTTCAAGGTCATGTAACCCAAAACCTCATTGAATGCACAAATGCCTTACCAAAAGAGCTCACTCAAGTTCTGTTCAAACAATTCCCATGAAGGAAAACTAATAATCTTGAGAGGTAGTCCATTTTGGACAGTTCTTATTACTAGAGGATTTTTTTCCCCTTCATATACTGAGTGCCTCGCTTTAACTCCCACTTATTGGTTCTTGTTATGCTTTCTAGAGCTATGCCAAAAAGAAAAAACAAAAAAACCTACTCATCTATGAGCTCTTTTTAGATAATTAAGGCCACTCTCAAAAACAAAAAAAACCAAACCCGTTGCCATCGAGTCAATTCCGACTCATAGTGGCCCTATACCAGTTCCCTCCTAAATCTTTATTTCCTTGAATATCCCCCAAGTACTTAGCTGCTCATTACTTGATTTAATCTCAAATTTCTGCATTTTGCCTACCCACATCTTTTCCTCAGGGAATCTGCTCCCTGCCAGAGCCCTGCCGAGTCAGCCTGATCAGGTGCTATACCACATGACCCCACCCCCTGGCCACATTTGATTGGTCCAGGATGGACACCTGGCTGAAGCACAGCCAGCCAGAGGCATCCAGTAACATCAATCTGGCAAGAAAAGATGAGCTGGGCCAAGCAGGTTACTCTCCCGAGAACCAGGAACTAGAAAACTGAGAGGCTGTTAGCACCCAGCTGTGGGCTGCTGTGCTGGAGGGTCAGGCAGAGTTAGGGCAGGAGCAGCCATGTTGGGCCAATGGCAAGATGAGTCAGCAAAGAAAGACTTTTAAGAAATACAGGATAATGGAGCAGATACAGAGAGAACCAGAAGTCCTACAAGGAAAAGAGATGAAGACAAAAGAGAGTCAGTTTGTACCTTTCTGGAGACCTGAGTTGTGGATTTTCAGGATCCCAAAGATCTATAGCCTTTCAATAAAGGACAATGAAACTTGAGAGAATCCCTATCCTTTGCAATCCTAAGACCATTAGGCTACAACCTCTCTCCATTCCAGCGCCTTTCCTCTTAGATGGCAACCATACATTTCCATGCTACTCCTTTTCAATTGTTCAATTGTATTTACTAGACAATAGGTGGATAGGGAGACAGACAGATAGACAGGGAGATAGATGCATGGACAGACAGACTGATAGATACCTAGATAGATAGGTGTATAGATAGATGATAGGTAGATAGACAGACAGACAGACAGATGATAGGTAACAGTATGAGGCCTAGCTAAGTAAAACAACCTAGAAATGAGAATGTGTGAATATGACAATACAAACATCTATTGTATGCTCAGTGTATACAACATACTGCACTGAATACAACGCTATGGTGGTGACCAGTAAGAAGTTTAGAGTCTAGTGGGGAAGGTAAACGCAGACACACACAATACAGCAGACTGTTACATGGTAAAGGTATGGGGAGCAAGGAGGCATTTGGTTTTTCTTCTGTTCCTTTCTGTACTATCAGGGTTTTCCAACAAAACATATGCATTACTTTTTTGTAAAATGTCAAGAAATATTATCTAGGCAAAGAAATTATGGGCCGTTTTGTTTTGTTTTCTTCCTTACACTTTTAAATGTTTTTAAAGTTTTCAATTTTTAAAATAAATAAAGAAGAACTTAAAGGGAAAATTAAGATAAGATAGACATAAACAAATCTGGAAATACAGGGGAGAGATTACCCCAGAAAAGAGATTTAGGACAATTTTGTGGAGATGGGGTCATTCAGTAGGGCTCTGGGAACAGCAAAATAAAATAGGTGGATGTATTCGATTTCTAAGTCTGCGTAACAAAGTAGGTGGCTTGTAAGAACAGAAACTTATTGCCTCGCTCTTCAGGAGATAAACCAAAAAAAAAAAAACCAAACCCACTGCCATCGAGTCGATTCCAACTTATAGCAGCCCTATGGGACAGAATAGAACTGCCCCACAGAGTTTCCAAGGAGCACCTGGTGGATTCAAACTGCTGACCTCTTAGTTAACAGCCATAGCACTTAGCCACTACTCCTCCAGGGTTTCCCTTCAGGAGATGAGGAATCTGAAATCAGGGTATCAATCATGCTAATTCTTTCTCAGGCTCTGAGGGAGACTCTATTCCATGCCTCTCTCCTAGCTTCTAAGGATATCCATGGCGTTTCCTGAATTGTAGGTCACTGCAATTTCTGCTTACATCTTTACATGGTCATTTTCCCTTTGTGTGCCCTTCTGTATCTTCTCACCTCTCAGGGACACCATTCATCATGTTGGATTAGGAGCCACCCTACTCCAGTATGACTTCATGTTAACTGAAAACATCTTCGAAGACCCCATTTCCAAACAAGGTCATGTTCACAGGTACGAATGGATACGACTTCAACATACCTTTTAGGGGACACAGTTCAATCCATAATAGTAGGTATTTAGGGAGAAGATCCTTCAGAATGATGCAAGAGCAACAGTCAAAGCACAGAGGCATGAAACTAGATGACATGTTCAGGGTTGGGGAGCAGGCTGGCACGGCTCGAACAATGACTGCAGGGCAGAGAACAGCAAAACAGTTGTTCAGCCCAATTTGTGAAAGGTCTTGAATACCCAGGTTCTTAGGCAAAGGAGAGACATGGCCGGATTTTATTTAAGGTGGCAGCAGGGAGAATGGATGTGACGAGAAAGAACGTTGAACCAGGCATTTCAAAAGTCTCTTCCCAAAAAATGATGGCTTCATTCATGCTAAGTTGGCAATTGGAGCCCTGGTGGCATAGTGGTTAAGAGCTTGGCTGCTAACTAAAAGGCTGGCAGTTTGAATCCATCAGCCACTCCTTGGAAACCATATGGGGCAGTTCTACTCTATCCTATGGGGTCATTATGAGTCAGAATTAACTTGACAGCAATGGGGTAAGTTGACAATGTGAAAGTTGATTTCTGTATAAGAATGTTTGATACCACCTGAAAAGTGTTTCAAGGCACCTCTGACTACATACATGCCTTTTGTTTGTTTAGCAACTTTATTGACATAAAATTTATATACCATGAAATCATCCATTTTAAGTGTACAATTTAATTATTTTTTAGTTACTTTACTGAGTTGTGCAACCATCACCATAATCTAGCTTTAGAACATTTATATCATCCTAACAGTAAATGCCTTTTTTTGTGTATGTGTGTGTGCTTTAAGTGACAGTTTACAAATCAAGTCAGTCTCTCATACACAAACTTATATATACCCTGCTATGTACTCCTAGCTGCTCTCCCCCCAATGAGACAGCACACTCCTCCTCTCCATCCTCTATTCCCCGCGTCCATTCAACCAGCTCCTGTCCCCCTCTTCCTTCTCATCTTGGCTCCAGACAGGAGCTTCCCACATAGTCTCATGTGTCTATTTGAGCAAGAAGCTCACTCTTCACCAGTATCATTTTCCATCTTATAGTCCACTCCAGTCCCTGTCTGAAGAACTGGCTTCAAGAATGGTTCCAGGTTTGGGCTAACAGAGGGTCCGGGGACCATGACCTCCGAGGTCCCTCTGATCTGAGTCAGACCATTAAATCTGGTCTTTTTATGAGAATTTGAGGTCTGCACCCCACTGTTCTCCTGCTCTATTAGGGATTCTCTATCGAGTTCCCTGTCAGGGCAGTCATCAGTGGTAGCTGGGCACCATCTAGTTCTACCAGTCTCAAGCTGATGTAATCTCCGGTTTACGTGGCCCTTTCTGTCTCTTGGTTTCATATTTGTCTTTGATGTTCTTCATTCCCCTTTGCTCCAGGTGAGTTGAGACCAACTGATGAATCTTAGATGGCCACTTGCTGGCAGTAAACAGCTTTTTAAAAAATTACACAAGTAATATATATCGACTTTTTTTTTAATTAGTAGAAATCATTTTATTTACTTATTGTGGTAAGGAGCCCTGGTGGTGCCATGGTTAAGAGTTCAGCTGCTAACAAAAAGGCTGGCAGTTCAAATCCACCAGCCACTCCTTAGAAACCCTATGGGGCAGTTCTACTCTGTCCTATAGGATCTCTATGAGTTGGAATCGACTCAACCAATGGCAATGGGTTTTGTTTTCTTTTGTTTGGTTTTGGTTTTTATTGTGGTAAATATATATATATGTGTGTGTATATATATTTTTATATATATATATATATACACACATAGAAAAATATTTGACATTTCAACAATTTTCACATGTACAGTTCAGTGACATTCATTATGTTCATCATATTGTTCAACCATTATTCTTATCCATTCCCAGATTATACTGTCACCCTTATATTATCACCCTTAGGGGGACCTTAATGTCCCCTAAGCACTGAGTCCTCCTTTCCCCTTTCCTCCTACACACTCCTGTTAACCACTAATAAACTTTGGTCTCTGTACACTTGCCTATTCTAGATATTTCATATAAGTGGGATCATGCTTGTTTTTCTGTGACCGACTTATTTCACTCACATAATGTTTTCTAGGTTCATCCATGGAAAATGAAGTCCTAATATAGGAATAACCTGTTGCCATCAAGCCAGTTCTAACTCCTGTTTAATAATAATAATTTAGGACAGAGTAAAATTGCCTCACAGGGTTTCCAGGGCTTAACCTTTACAGAAGCAGATTTCCACACCTTTCTCCCATGGAGCAGCTGGTGGGTTTGAACCACTGACTTTTTGGTTAGCAGCAAGCACTTAACCACTGCACCAAGTGGTCTGCTTCAATATATGGCTACATGTCTTTTATATACATTTCATTTATTTTAAGTTAGCTATGGCATCCAGAATCCTTGATAGGAAAATTGAATTCAAGTACTTCTGTTTTTCTTCAGGGGAGGAGAAAAAAAAAGTCTTGAAGAAATGAAACTGAGGATCTTACAGATACAAAAAAAGGTTATAAGAGAATAGAATGAACAATTGCTTGCCAACAAATTATATAATGTAGACAAATGGGGGAACAGGTAAGGAGGGGAAGAAAGGAGTTTCAAAGGTAGGAATTACAATATTTGATGACCAAGTATAGAGAATGAAGACAGAGGAAACAAAGGTGGCACAGTCACACAATCAAGAATCACGTACTGCGTGCCTACTATGTGCTGAACATTGTCAACTGTGAAAAAGACCTCATGTGGCTCACTATCTATAGACAAGTGAGGAGAAAATTACAACAAATTGTGGGAAGAGATGATGCTACAGACACAGCTAAAAGAAGAATTCTAATACGGTCCAGAGGCATCACAAAAGATTTCCAAGAGGAATCAATATTAAAATTAAGACCTAAGAAAGGCAGGGCCTAAAAATTAGCTGCGTGAATGGAAGACTGCAAGAGCAAGTGACTCAAAGCCTGTGCCTTGAGTTAGGGAGTCCCTGGGTGGTGCAAATGGTGAATGTGCTTGGCTGTTAACCAAAAGGCTGGAGGTTTAAGTCCACCCACAGGTCCCTCAGAAGAAAGGCCTGGTGATCTATTTCCAAAAAATACGCCTTTGAAAACCCTCTGGATCACAGTTCTACTCTGACACTCATGGGGGTCACCATGAGTCAGAATCAACTCAATGGCAACAGGTTTTCCTGCCCTGAGTCAGACTTAGGAGATTCAAATTCTGGCTCTGTCATTTGCTAGTTGTGTGACCTTGGGCAAGTTACTAATTCTCTTTGAATCTGGTTATCCTTATACATTAAATGGGAGATAAAATTCCTTCTTCACAGGACTATTGTAAAGACCTCATTAGATAAATGAACAAAGAGCTCTTGGCACTGTGACTGGTACACGGTAAATGCTAAGTAAATTGTAGCTCTTTCTTTATTATTAAGAAGCATGTGCAAAGGCTATAAAGGTAAGAAAGAACATGGCAACTTCAAGGAAAGCAGTTCAGTGTTGCCCGAGTGAACAATATGTTTTCGGGGAATGGCAAGTGGTGAGCCTGGAGAGTAAGCAAAGGTAAGATCACAAAGGCTCTTTTGAAGGGTTAGAAGGGCAACAGGGTGCATAGTGATGTCACTAGACAAGATAAGAATTGAAAAAAGAAGCCAGAACATTCTTCTGGGGACAAAAGTCACATTTACTTGACAAACATCTTATGATCACTTTCCTCAGGTACATGCATTCCTAGGGGAGGGAAACAAAGGAGATGAGATTTAACTAAGAGCTACAAAATCTAGGGCACTGAATGAGAAGCAGCCAGGGGCTCAGGAGTGGGAGGAAACAAGAAGGGAGCCAAGTCCTTGGACAAAAGCTCTTAGAGCAGGAATGCGCCCACTTGAAGAGTGTAGCAGAGGAAAGGGCATCTTATCAAAAGTCAGGAGGAATTTATCTGGACTCCACTTCTGAACTTGCCACTTACTCGCATGTGACAAAACTACTCCCCTTCTCTGGGGCATAGTAAAAAGAGGTTGGCCTAGATTGGTCATCCTCAACCCAGGAACCACAGATACCTATGAGTCTACAAAAATGCTAAAACTGTGCCATCAAGTCAATTCCGACTCATAGCGACCCTATAGGACAGAGTAGAACTGTCCCATAGGGTTTCCAAGGAGCAGCTGGTAGGATTCAAACTGCCAACCTTTTGGTTAGCAGCCAAGCTTTTAACTACTGCGTCATCAGAGCTCCACAAAAATGCTAAAGGAGGGTCACAATTTATTTTTAACATACCTTTTTTAAAACCCCAAGGCAATACTAAAACATTAAGCTGATCCAAATCTTCACATCTTTAATGACTTCATAACTGGGAGAATAAATTAATGATAACTTATTAAATAAAGTGTTTTAAAGAATTGAAAAGTATACAATAAAAAAAAATGTACTGGTAGTGAAGAAATTTGACAATATTGGACCAGATGGTTTCAAAAGGCCATTCTAGAATACTACCTTCGTCTACTGTCAGATATCTGGCCTATAAAGGTCTATGTCCTGGAGGTTAAAAATATGAGATTCAGAGTCAGACAGGCCTAGGTTCAAATCTTAGTTCTGGCACTTGCTAGCTGAATGACCTAAGGAAAATTACTTAATCTCTATAAATTTCATTTCTTTTAATATGTTAAATTGAGATTAAAATAGCATTTAGTTGTTAGAAGGTGTAAGATAATGCAAATTTTAGCCATTGTCATACTTCCTTCCTGACCTTTGCCATATCTGTATAAAACCTGAATATTAGATAGGTAATATTCTTCTTTGAATCAATCCACATTTTCATTTACATTAATGTACTTTTACAGGAAACTTTATAATGCTACCATAAGTGGAAAACCAATATCACCAATATAAAGTGATAGTAACCATAACAATAATACCAATAAAAATTGTATTAAATTCTGTCTAGGTAAATAACAACAATCTTATTAAATTCTAGCTAATATTTTTCCAGGTTGAAGGATCTATGCCTGAGACCTGCTCTCTCTTTGTTAAAATGGAGACTAGCATGCTTAAGGACAGAATGAAAAACACTGCAGCTTCAAACTGAAGCTTCCTCCTTGAAATAAGCAGAAAGCTATTAAGATAATTTAAAAGGAAACCCTCTCTGTGATTCAATGTGATTCGATGTCTCAACTGGGTACCACCTAAAATAATCTCTCACGACACATATGTCACATTTGGGATACACTGAGATAATGCATTCAAAGATATTTGCACAGGGCTTGTCATGAAGTAACTGGATAAGTGTTCATTTTTATTACTATTGGTAACAGAGTGGAGCCACTTGGCCCACCCCAACCCACACTTGTACATATAGTCTAATTTGTCTCTCTGTGGAATCTTTCATAAGTGGCATTATCGTTCACCCCTCCTTGTCTTTCAAGTCCAGTTAGTCAACTTCCCCTCCATAGTATAACCTCCTGCCCACTTTCACAATGATCACCCATCATCTGGCCATGATTCTTATAACTATCTACCCTGCCTCCTTACCCTTCAACATTCAGTTAAAGCACTGTTCTGAGAAACCCTGCCTGACCTTCAACACCCATTCCACATGGGGCTGACAGCCTTCTTTACTGTGCACGGAACTGCCTGTGCAAATGTCTGTGGCAATAACTACCTTGCTATTGCAGTGTTATGTTTGTATCTGTCTTCCCCAGTCAGTCATAAGTTTCTAGAAGCCAAGGACTGTGTTTAATTCACCTTTGTATCCCTTAGCTCATAAGAGATGTTCAATTCTGTTTTCACATATAGATGAAGAAAGAATGGATGGACGGACAGACGGATGGACGGACGAATGGATGCATGGATGGACGGATGCACGGATGTATGGATGCATGGACAGGTAGGTGAATGGATAGATGGGTGAGGAAGGAAGGAGAAAAAGAAAGAAATTATGGCTGGTAGGAGAACAGTGATGCATTACACTACTTCTAACTTCCCTGCAGAAAAGCAAGGTAACTCAGGCAGAGTTGGCTTAATTCCCTCTTGTCCAATTTTTGTACATCCCCTTCACACACCATTCGTGGCATTTTCCTCATCTTACAAATACCCAAGGACTCTAGCCTTCACAGAAACTACTTTGGCTCCATGCCAGAAAACAAACAAGACTAAGAATAAAGAAAAATAAATAAATAACAACAGTGATGTCTCATACTTTGCGATCTGGGAAATGAATTCCAAGTGAGAGCTGAACTCAAAACCACATGTTTGGCTCTCAGTGACAACCAGCTACTTGGCTGAAAGCCTCAGCCCCCTCCTGAGACTGCTTAGAAAATGTTGGCCCTGAGCTCTTCCTGAGAACTGCTGTCTTCCATCCACCTTTCTTAGGCACGGAAGAAATTACTGCCAAGAAAGGCTCATTTACGGGACAATCAAACTTTCTACCTATCACCTCAAGGTTATTGCTTATGGTTGTGTTCCCCCCCGCCACCCCACCTTGCAAACCTTCCAGAGAGTTCCTTAGGAGTTATGCTATACTTGGAACAAGTTTCCTCAATCCAGGAGATAAATACCTGTCTATGTGTGTCACATGCACACACACACACACGCTAGCACACACACACGCTAGCACACACACAAGAAATCAGGCTTTTAACTTGGCATCCCCTTGCTGTTAGGATTTCACTGGAATTTATGTCCGACAGCGTGTTGCTACTTACGTGCCCTGAGCCTGGGGACAAGGTGAGCTTTCATAGAGAGTGGATGAAACCGAGAAGAGGGATCAGCTGAGGAGTCCGTGAGGCATGCTGGGAGGGGGCACCGGGGAAAATGCAGAAGGCAGAAGAAAACATTCTTTATGCACTTAACTCAGATAGACTAAGCTCCTGGAAAGAAATTTAATAGTGCTGCTCCTGGACAAGATCATGGGGTTATTTATCTGCTCCCATCTCCTCTTTAAGAAGTTCCCCCTCAGATCACACACTCAAAAGTCAGGTTCAAGATCTTAGTTCTTACTCCCAGGACTACAGCACTTGGGCCTTTGCCCTTTTCTTTCCACTAATGTCCTCTGCAAGGTGTCCACAACAACACTGGTGGGCCCACTGTTTCAATTGCAATGTTAAGGCGTTACTACGTCTGAGGGAAGCATCAAGCTCAAACCGTACACAACCAGACAAATGAGACCTGGGATAGTTACGGAGTTTAAAGGGGGAGTGGAGTTACCAGCTAGATGTACACAGGTTTGGGAGTGACACCAACCCAAGGCCAACTGTGCAAACTATTTCACACCTCCAGTCTCGAATTCTTCACCTATAAAATGGGGGCACTGCTTGCCTTAAAGGATCAATGATGAAGATGAAATTAAATCATGTAACACATGTGGAAGAATGATGAAGTCCCCTCTTCTGAACACCAGATAAGGAAATTCAGGCAGATCTTGGACTCTCCAAGGACATCTTGCTCAGTCCTGGCTCCCATAGAAAATTCCTCCTCACCCTCAGTCCCCAAGCCCTAGGACACAGCTCCTGGCCCTGTGTTCAGAAGTGTACAAGGGCAGGGTGGTAGGAGTAGTCAGTCCTGTGTGCAGGAATAAAGGGCTGTGTTGTCTTTAGAGAATTTTAAAACAGTAATAAAAAATCTCGAAGTCAGTCTGTTTTTTATTATCACCTTGAACCAACAATGTTAAACATTATCAGTGATAAAATATTCCTCCCGTTGACATCCACTCTAGGGTTAGGGCTAGGTTTATGCTCCGTGAGTCCCTCTCCTGGCCTCAGTCTCCCTCTGGATGGATCAGAAGCTATGTCCCTGGACTCCTCCAGCAACCGAAGACACTTCTAGATCTTTGCCTGTATCCATATACCCAGAGAATTTTTTCAGCCTTGTGGCCCCAAACGGTTTTGAGGACAATACAGTGTGAGATCAAGAGATAAAGTTACTTTAGGCCAGTAAGCAACTAAATAGGCCCAGACCAGAATGATGGGCAATTTGTCAGACAGAATCTTCTTCCTCTCTTTCACAGCCCCTTGTTTGGTGTTAATCAGTGTGCCTATTTCCTTAAAAATTGAAGCTTGACCCCTGAGAGATCTTAGCCCCTGTCTGGCTTTTATACATAGTGAGGAAAGGAAAAAAATCTCAAGACAGAGCTGGAGAAGCTATTTAATTCAATCATTACAAATGAGGAAACCGATGTTCAGAAAGGTAAAGAGGCCAGCTCAAGGTCACACAGCAAGTGAGTGACAAAAAGGAGGAAATGAGCACCTAACTGTGGCATTCTGAAGAAAAAGGCAGTGCATATAAACAATGCTGAGCTCTGTGTTGGGACATAGTAGGAAATTGATAAGCATTAACTGTCTCTTTTATGATGTTGTTATTATTGTTGTTAAAACATTAGAACCCAGGTCTCCAGGCATTTGGACAGACCCTTCTGAGCACCTAGCTCAGTGTCAAGCATAATGTGGGTGTTTCTCAAATGTCTGTGGAATAATTCTGTTAATTGTAGTGGAATCATCTGGAAACAGATAGTGGTAATGATTGCATGGAGCCCTGGTGGTGCAGTGGTTAAGAGCTTGACTGCTAATCAAAAGGCTGGCAGTTCAAATCCACCAGCCACTCCTTGGAAACCTTATGGGGCAGTTCTACTCTGTCCTATAGGAGTCGAAATAAATTGACTCAATGGCAATGGGTTTGATTTTTTGTTTGTTTGTTTTAATGGTTGAACATGATAAACATAATCAGCGTCATATGTAGAAATTGTTTAACTGACAAATGTTTTGTTATATAAAAAAAAAAGTTTGTGAGATAAATAAATTAACTGTATTCCTGCCTAGGCACCATCCAATCTCTGTCTGAATGTTATCAGCCTGAGACATCCCCTCCCTACCCCCACCTCCGAGGATGCCCCATCCCACCTCTGGGCTCCTCTATTAAACAGCTCAACTTTATAATGAGTCAATTTAAAAAAAAAAAATCTATCTCCTCGTCCCTTGTGCTCATTGCTTAGCCCCAGATTTATTCTAGCTACCACTGAGCTTTCTACAAAAAGATTTCAATGTTAAATCAGAACATGTTCGTCTCTGGATAGAAACCATCCATTTAACCTGACTGGGTGGTAAAAAATTATCTTTCATCAGTCATTCACTTCAAGAAAGAAAAGGTCAGTCTTTATCTTAGTAACAAAAAGGGCATCATAATCATGGCAAATCTGCTGAATAAATCAAAACAATAAGTTTGCAGGAGGCAAATGCCCTCTATTAGATAAATTAAGATGAACACCTCAATAGGTGCCCATTACCCTGACAGAAGCAGAGAAGAAAACTTGTCTCTGTCAGTCTTCCCTCTGAAAACACAGCATTGATTAGACGCTGACACTTTACTTCTGTCTGGAGAGCAAGAATGGACAAGAAACAAAAGGGATGCCTCAGACATCATCTTTCCACTTAACAGCATGCCTAACATTTAACACCACCTTACAGTTTTATTCAAACTGTGGTGTTGGAGACGAATATTGATTTAATATGCCAGAAGAACAAGTAGGTCTATCTTGGAGGAAGCACAGTCTGAATGCTTCTTAGAAGAGAGGATGACGAGACTTCATCTCACTTACTTTAGACATGTCATCAGGAGAGACCAATCACTGGAGAAGGACATATGCTTGGTAAAGTAGAGGATCAGCACAAAAGAGGGAGACCTTCAAGGAGATGAACTGATACACCGGCTGCAACAATGGGCTCAAAATAGTATTGATTATAATGATGGCGTGGGAGGAGGCAGCATTTCATTCTGTTATACATGAGGTTGCTATGGGTTGGAGTCGATTAGGTGGCACCTTACAACAACAGTGGTTTTATACAGCTGTTTTGGTACTTGTATTTTTTTTTTTAAATGTTCATCATTTCATTCAGCCCTCATGGAAATCCTCTGATATAAGTAAAGAAGATATTTTACAGATGAGGAAAGTGACACAGAGGGTGACCAGCCATGCAACAAGCAGACTACTTCTTTGTTCATTTGGCAAATAGTCATTGCATATTGACTCCATGCCAGCCACTGGGCTCGTTTCTACAGATGTGATGATGAGCAAAGACAGATATATTCTCTGCTCCCCAACCCTTAAAATAGAAGAAAACAGAAGACAGAACAAATCAATGGGATAAGGGCTAGAATAGGAGAAGCAGAGAAAGAGGAGCATCAAACCTAGTCTAGAATGGGTCCTGAAGGATGAATAGGAGGCAGTCAAGGATTTGGCTGAACCTAAGAGTGTCAGTTTAAAAGGGAGAGCCAAGGATTTAAGGCAGGTGACGATGATGGTAAGAAATACCAGCACAGCATGCACCCATGCACACAAACACAACAGGATACAGGAGACCTCCAAACAAGAAGAAGAGAAATAGAATGGTAAATCTAAATGCTTTCATATTCCACAGGCTCCTGGAGTTTTGGGATGTCCCAGGGATTCCATGGTGTAAGCACTGAGATGTAATGAAATTTGACCATTACATTTGTGTAAGGTTGGAACAAAGCACAAAACCAGAATAGCACCTCCTTTTTTCCTCTAGCCAGACATCTGGTTTACCTAGCCTCCCAGCCAGGGACTAGGTCGAACACATAAGTTCCAAGATCTCTCCGTCAGTGTCTCTGCCTATACAATAGACAAAGTTGTCAGAGTTGAAGGAGCTTCACATCTCACTAGACAGGAAGAGAAAAAGAATATTTATCTCTGGCCTCAACTTAAGGTTCTGGGCCTAAAGTGGTACGCCTAGGTCAGAAAGTGGATGACAGACATTAGGGAAAGAGAAGACACTTCACAACTCCATAGCACTGTTTCTGTTGATATGGTGAACTGATTTTTTTTTTTAAGATTTTTCACAAATGAAATACAGGAGAGGTCAGTACAACCAGACTAAAGGAAAAGCAAAGAAGTTTCCTGAATAAACTGAATGCTTCAAAGGCCAGTGTAGCAGGGGTGGAGGCTTGGGGACCATGGTTTCAGGGAACATCTAGGTCAATTGGCACAATAAAATCTATTAACATTCTGCATCCTGCTTTGGAGAGTGGTGTCTGGGGTCTTAAACACTAGCGAGCACCCATCTAAGATGCATGAATTGGTCTCAACCCACCTGGAGCAAAGGGGAATGAAGAACACCAAAGACACAAAGTAATCATGAGCCCAAGAGACTGAAAGGGCCACATAAACTAGAGACTACAGCAGCCTGAGACCAGAAGAACTAGATGGTGCCCGGCTACAACCAATGACTGCCCTGAGAGGCAACACAACAGAGAACCTCTGAGGGGGTAGGAGAGCAGTGGGATGCAGACCTCAAATTCTCATAATAAGACCAGATTTAATGGTCTGACTGAGACTGGAGGGACCCTGGAGGTCGTGGTCCTGGGGCCATTCCCAAAGCCAACTCTTCAGACAGGGATTGGACTGGAATATGGGATAGAAAATGATACTGGTGAGGAGTGAGCTTCTTGGATCAAATAGACACATGAGACTATGTGGGCAGCTCCTGTCTGGAGAGGAGATGAGAGGGCAGAGGGGGTCAGAAGGTGGCCAAGTGGACACGAAAATAGAAAGTGGAGGGAAGGAGTGTGCTGTCTCATTAGGGGGATAGCAACTAGGAGTATATAGCAAGGTGTACATAAATTTTTGTATGAGAGACTGGCTTGATTTGTAAACTTTTACTTAAAGCACAATAAAAAAAATTTTAAAGAAAGTTTTTCACAAATGAGAAATGTCTATAAGGCATCTTTCTCTTTTTTTTATCATATTGATTGTTCTTTTTGTGAACTATGTGTTTTTGCAACAGATTTTGCAGGACACTTTCATTTTCATTCCCATGAAGATACGGAAATCTCAGCACAAATGCAACCAGCTCCCTAGCCTCTGCTTGGCTCCTCAAACTCCGCTGCCTCTTTTTTGTCTGATTGCTTCTCAGTCCTTCTCTGTCTATTCTGAACTTTGAGTTATTTTCTGTAACCACTTTCTCCCAGCTCAGAGCCCTACTCTTTCTAGTTTATTTTCTAGGTCAGTAAAATGCTTTGTCTTTCCTCAGTCAACAAAATTTATTAAAGCTATTTTGTCAGAAGTTGGCTACTCCAGCACCCCTTCTCCTGCGGCCATAAATTCCTAATGCCACTCCTCTGTGCTCCCTTACCATGAAGAGTGAGTGGCTCTCACAACACCACTATAGGTACAGAAATGGTGCCAGAGAGCTCAGAAACATAAAGAAATGAAAAGCTCTAGCCACAGTCCTCTGAGCTAAACTCCCACTCCTTCAGGCAAATGAAACTTCTCTCATGCCCTGTGGCAACTTGAAGATTACAATGGATATGGATTCTATATTTATATTCTTAAAAATATCTGTTGTCAGTATGTGGTCTGGGGGCACTGGTGGCCAGTGAAAAGCCTTTATTGATTGATTTCACAAGTATGGAACATCTGCTATTCATAAGTTCCACCCTCATTTACTTATTATGAAAACACAATTTTCATTGCACATACACAGTCTGAAATTATCTTTTTATCTTTGTTTATTCTGTCTCTCCCACGAAAATATAAGTTCCATGAAGACAAAGACCTCATCTGTTTTGCCCAGCATTGTATCCCCAGGGCTAAGTAGAAAGCTGATGCACAGTAGATATTCAAGAAATATTTGTTGGGTGGATGGATAGTGGTAAAGTAAAGGCACCATAAGGACTACTCAGTCCACTCAAGGATTTTACAAATGGAACAGCTGGGTTTTTTATGTCCTTATGTTTATAATATAATTATGGTTGGGTTCTGGCTCGCAAGTAAATTCCTCCTCCCTCCCTTCCCCAATACCAGGCATTCTATCATCTGAATCTCAATCAAAACAACTATCTCCTTCTCTGCTCTCTATGAGGGAAATTTGGTCACACACACTGGAGATACCACTGGCCAGCAGGGGAATTTAACATTCTGGGAAAGTTTAAATATCTCTTTCTGAAAATGTCTGGGGTACCTAACCGAATTCAAATGTATTTAATGGCACCTATTTTTTTTTTTTTTTTTTAACTATATGAGTCAGAAACCCTGGTGGCATAGTGGTTAAGAGCTATGGCTGCTGACCAAAGTTCTGTAGTTCAAATCCACCAGATGCTCTTTGGAAACCTCATGGGGCAGGCAGTTCTACTCTGTCCTATAGGGTCGCTATGAGTTGGAATTAACTCAACTGCAGCAGGTTTGGTTTTTGGGGGAAGTACCCTATGAGTTAGAATCGACTCCACAGCAAAGGGTATGTTTTTGTTTTTTGGTTAGCCTACACCAGGAGCCCTGATGGTGCAGTGGTTGGGAATTTGGCTGCTAATTAAAAGGCTGGTAGTTTGAATCCACCAGCAGCTCCTTGGAAACCCTATAGGGCAGTTCTACTCTGTCATATAGGGTCTCTAGGAGTCGGAATTGACTCGCTGGCAATGGGTTTGTTTTTGGTTTACCCTACATTCAGAATTGGGGAAGCGTAGTAAGAAGTAAGCAGCTTCAAAGAGAATATCACCACTTATTGGTTTAATGTATTAGGTGTCATAAAGGATTTTGTATGAGGGAAAAGGGAGTTTGTCTTATTTAAAAAAAAAAATGAAAACCACTATTATAAATAATATCTAAGGCCCTTCTATCTCTACAATTCTCTTCTACAATTCTCTCATTTCCACTCAAGGACTCCAAGTTCCCCTTTCCCTGTACCTTATAAATAAAGAGATAAATATATTTATAATGTAGCTCTGAATCTTATCTTTTTAAATCTGTGAGCTGGCCAGTTAGCCTTCAATTTGCAAAATGGAAATTAAGGTTTCTATACTTACAAAAGGAGCCCTGGTGGCACAGTGGTTAAGAACTTGGCTCCTAACCAAAAGGTTGGTAATTTAAATCCACCAGTAGCTCCTTGGAAACCCTATGAGGCAGTTCTACTCTGTCCTAGAGGGTCGTTACGAGTTGGAATAGACTTGAAGGCAACAGGTTTAGTTCGATTTTTTTTTTTTTAATGCTTACAAGAAGGGGCCCTGGTGGGACAATGATTAAGAGCTCAGCTGCTAATCGAAAGGTTGGCAGTTTGAACCCACCAGACGTTCCACAGGAGAAAGTTGTGGCAATCTGGTTCTGTAAAGATTTACAGCCTTGGAAACCCCATGAGGCAGTTCGATTCTGTCCAAAACATTTGTTATGAGTCAGAACCCACTCGATATTTTTGTATGATAAAGCATTTATCTCCTTTCCCCCAAATTAACGTTTGAGAAAACTGTAATGCAAAGATTTGTTCAAAATCACATAGCACGTTATGGATAATCTAAGGCCAGACCCAGTTGCTAATCTTGTGCTCCTTAAACTGGCTGAGGATAACAAAATGAATGACACTCAGGCCACTACTCTTTCCTCCCCAGCCCATGGTAGACATTACTAATCAATCTTTTCCACTGTGTGTAGAGGCTACTTTATGAACTTTTTCAACACGATGTTCCAGGCAGCCCCTACTAATCAATCTCAGATCGAAACTTGAGAGTTAAAACGTACTTGCCTTGCCTACACTAACCAAATTCCCTGTGTAAATTAAGAAGCCTCCGGTGAAAAGCAATACAGAAGTGAAAACTGCTGCTTGCAGAAAGAGGTTGAATATTAGAGGAACACAAGGAAGGTGAGCTAGTAGGGTAGGAGATGGAATGAATTTTGAATTTTACATTCTATAGTTGCCTGAAAGTCATAAGACCTGGGCTTAATTTTGCTCTAGTTGCTGCAGGAAGTAAGTATGAATCATTGCCACCACCATGAAATGTTCAACTGTTACGTGCAGATGGTGGTTAATTACGTTCCCTGTCTCCATTAAAGAGGCAAATGAGTATTTCAACCTCTCCCTGGGTGACCAGTGTGTACATATTCTGTCCCTACTCCCTCTACAAGAACAGTTGAATGGTGCTTTTTACCATCAACTCAGCTTTAAATGCAGCAGCTTTAGAAGTGATATGCTAACTCTGAAATAACATCTTACATAAACTCAAATGATCCTCCAAAAAAAACCAAATCCAGCGCCATTGAGTCGATTCCGGCTCATAGCAACCCAGTTAAGGAAAAACAAATGTAGGTGCATCTCTTAGAATCTTTCTTCCCTTCTTGAGTGATTCATTCCTATTCTTAATTTAGCAAAAATACTAAATAATAATAAAGCTGATAGCATACCTGAAAGGTTGAGTCAGCCAACAGCAACAGATCATTTCCTTTTAGCTGAGCTGATGGCATCTTTCATATTTTCTCACAATAAATAGCTTTAAAAAGAGATGCTTCTTAAATTAGCACTTAGCAGGAATAAAAACCTATTTATTATTTGCTGAATAATTGGAACAAAAATAGAAATATGACAGAGTCCAACGGTTGATGAGTATCCCAGAATTCCAACCTAAATAATAGCTGTTGAGGATCATTTGTGTCTGAGAGCACCTTCCTTTTCAGTTCTGCAGAGTCCCGAAAAAACCTGCTATAAGCTGGAGATACACATTTTGCCCCACACTGCTGGGCCTAAACTGAGCAGATGGGGCATCAGGGTGTGTCTACCACTTGTGATCACTAAGCATTTTTCCATTTAATTATACTTTGAGAGCATATTGTACTGCGTAGAAACCTGTGACAAGTTGGCATTTTGGGATTTGTCCATCTTGTTTGATGAAGGTCATCCAGCTTGGAGGTCATCCACTTCCTCTTTCATTTTGACTTACTTCCCCCAAATTATCCTTGAACGTGGATGTCTGGTACATCCTGGACATCAGTAGGCCTTGAGTTTTGGTCCTCCTGGCCGATCCCCAATTTCAGTTTCCTCCAATTTAGCCATGAGAGCTACCAGTTATTAAACACTACTATGTGCTTAGAGAAGCCCTGGTGGCTCAGTGGTTAAGAGCTCAGCTGCTAACCAAAAGGTCTGAAGTTCAAGTCCACCAGCTGTTCCTTGGAAACCCTACGGGGCAGTTCTACCCGTCCTATAGGGTCACTGTGAGTCAGAATTGACTTGACAACAACAAGTGGATATTCTTGGCATTGTTCTAAGAGATTTATGGATACCATTCCACAAGAACCCTAAAGAGATAGGTGCTAATGTCATCTCTATTTACAAATGAGGAAACTGAGCCTGAGAGAGATTAAATGGCTGCTCCCAAGTCACCTGGCCTATAAGCAGCAGAGCCGGGATTAAAAGTCAGGATCCAGAACCTTTGCACTAAGTTCTATGTGACCTTGCCTCATAGCCAATAACACTTCATTCAGGCATGCAAAGAATGAGAGAAAATTCTGTCATGGTCCTCCATCTATCCATCTTTCTGTGTTGAACTGAAAAAGCATTTTAATATCAGGATCTAAAACACCAAAGAGTAAATTCTCTTACTATTTCCAACAATGGCTTAAAATGAAAATATCATGAGTATTTTTCTTTGGGCTACCCAGTGGATGAAACCCTTTTCCATAGTTGGGGAATTTCCCCCACCTTAAGCATTTTGCTAAGCTCCAGAGCCTGAAAATGTGATACTCATCTTCCCAGCCTCCATTGAAAATAGGGCATGAGGACATGACCCTAGTCCAGCTACTCAGATAATCCCACTTTGAACTAGAGGCTAAAGGTACAGAGAAAAGGAGACTGTAAAGAATCCATTAGAAGGGCAAATGGTGGCAAAAAATACCCCATTCCCAGGTAAGGCAGGGTCCGTTGTGTCCAGGGTAGCCAGCAGCAATGATGCAAGCTGTGGCGTACACAATCAGTAGCAGCAGCAGTGGGGAACTAACCAGACTAGTTCTATAGCTGAGGTCTGCCCACAATTCCAGCCATGGTCCTGGATACTCAGCTTCCCTTTGATCCTGTCAAAGAACAAAATTCTTACTCTATTAGGAGTAGAAATGAGTTTTATTGAAGAACAAAGTAACTATAGTTGCAGTAGCATAAAAAACTACTCCCTAGTCTGAAAGGGGAGAGGGGTTTTATGTATGAGGCCTGGGAGTTACACATGAGTCACAAGTAAACCTTTCACAATATCAGATTATCACACATTATCTTGGGGCAAAACTACACAAGAAATTTTCTGAGGACAATCTTATACAAACCATCCTTTTGGGGAACATACTCATCATTCCCTGCCTGGAACATTCTTATTGTTTGTTTAACCATAAACCATAACTATCATACATCAGTTATAAGCATTCTTTTTGATAACAGAGTATTTTTATCATAGTCTTAAATAAATATAACCACATAGTTGTTCATTTGAAAAGAAACAATGAAATGTTTTGACAATTCAGAGAGAACTGGAGACAGAAAGACAAAAGGGAGGTTTGAAATAAAAGAACAACTATTTAAGTAGCTGAAGGACCAGATACCTAGAAAGAAGCTCTATGTAAACAAAGAAAAGATGAAATATAACTAAAGAAAAGAGTTAAAATAAAGAATTAAGAAAAGAGCCATGAAAATGGTAGGATCATAGTCAGAAGGCAGTACAGTGGACTATAAATCTAAGGATAATTTTTAATTTTTTTTTAATTTTATAATATATGAAAATAAGGACTCAGATTTTGCCTCAGAAAATGAAAGAAATAGCCAAGATATGAGATTAAAGACTAGAAAGGTTAACTTTGTTACAGTAGCTTCAGATAGTTTATGATGTTAAACTCAGAATGACCATGAACAATGTGATTGCTAAGACAAAACAATAGTCATGGAAATAGGAAATAATATATTTAAAATACCTTTTTTTAACATATTATCTCATTCTGTTATGCCAAAATATATACATATTTTAAGCTTTCTTGTTTACACTCACACATCTTTAGAAAAACATGTTCATACATTACAGAATCTAGGTGCCAAATTATTCTGTTAAGCGCCCCTTTTATATAAATTTCTACACCTTGGCACTTTAGTCAGACAAGAGAAACAAGAAAACATCTTTAAATGCTCCTATGACCAGAGGCAGCTGACATCTGAAGTAGAGAGCTAATCCCAAGACTGTGGATGAATACTTCACAAATCCTGCTGAAATTTTTGGACTTTGTTTTAAGTTATAATTGTAGCGATACCCACTCCTCACTTATCAACATGGTTAGGTTCCACAGATGAATTTTTTATGCAAAAATCCCCAGTATGCAAAAATGGAGGATGACCACATCAGATCACAAAAGACAACTGCATCATCACACAACTGCCAAATTACATCATTACATAATTGCCAAACCACTGAGAATCATGGCCCAGCCAAGTTGACACATAACTTTAACCATCACAGCCAGCATTACTCTCACCTTTCTCCTTGGCATGTTACTGTCAGATGCATGACTTTAATGGGAAAACAGTCTTAAGTAAGCATAACCACGCAGTTGTTCATTAGAGGGAAGGGGAGTGCATGTATTCTGAAAGCATAAAGAAAACAAAAAAAAGGAATTTAGGGCAAAGGGAAGTTTAGACTCAGACCTGTGCTAGTCATTCAGTTACACCAAGCACCTCAGTTTTGGAGTACTCTTACACAATCCTACCCAGTTCCCCAGCCTTTCTGGCCATTGTGGGAATTGCCCCAAACCCTTTCAATGCACTTCTTCTCTGCTTGTAAGAGTCACTTGGTTTCTGTTGCTTGTTCAGATTAGACCAGGAAAGCACATATTTTGCATTGCAAATTCCTCCATTCTCCATGATCACTTGCCAATCATTTCACCAAAGGGGAAAGGGGGATAATTTTATAATAAAACCTAGAATCTGGGATTTCTACACCCAGAATGAGATCATCCATCTAATTGTAAAAGTCAACTCTGAATTAATTCATTTGCATATGGTCAATGCAGCTAAATTTGCCAGCTCTACAGATCACCAAGGAAACCCCGGTGGCATAGTGGTTAAGAGCTACTGCTGCTAACCAAAAGGTTGGCAGTTCAAATCCACCAAGCACTCCTTAAAAACCCTACAGGACAGTTCGACTCTGTCCTGTGGGTTCGCTATGAGTTGAAATTGACTCAACAGCAATGGGTTTGGTTTGATTTGGTTTGGTTTGATTTACAGATCACCAAAAATTCAAGTTCCTTCTTAACAACCATGCAGCTGGATTTCAGCAAAGTCCAAGGGGTTGACAGAAATAGAGGTTATTCTGGGGAGCAGGATGCTATGTCTTCAGATTAAAAAGAAAATACTAAACAAGGCAAAGAAAAGTCCTAAGTGAGGAAGGCTTCTATGAAAGAAGACATTTGTTATGAATTGAATTATGCCTCCCCAAAATATGTGTTGGAATTCTAACCCCTATACCTGTGGATGTAATCTAATCTCATCTAATCACCTTCCATAATGCAATCTAATGTATTGTAATCAATCAATCACCGAAGGTGGATCCTAAGCCTAATCACTTCTGAGTTGTATAAAGAACAGCTCAGACACAGAGATATGCTCATGGTAGCTGACAACAACGGAGGCACATGCATCTTGAAGCCCAGGAACTCCAACAATCACCAGCTATTAGAAGCAGAAATGGGGATTCCCAGGGTGGCGCACACAGTTAAGTGCTGGGCTACTAAATGAAAGATTGGAGGGTTGAACCTACCCGGAGGTACCTCAGAAGAAAGCCTGGTAATCTGCTTCCAAAAGGTCACAGCTATGAAAACTCTTTGCAGCGCAGTTCTAGTCTGCAACCCATGGAGTCGCCATGAGTCAAATCAACTCTACGTCAACTGGTAAGAAGCGTAATTAGATAAACAAGACTTCTCCCTAAAGCCACACCCTGAATTCATACTTCCAGCCTCCTGAACTGTGAGAAAATGAAATTCTCTTCTTTAAAGTCACCCACTTGTGGTATTTCTGCTACAGCAGCACTAGGAAACTAAGACAACATTCTTCAAAAATCAAGTGAATAAAAGCTGAAATGCACAGGGGTATGTTAAGTTCCTGCGCTTTGCTTTCTGTGACTCTATGTTTTCAAGGTTGTATGCCTCTGCAGTGTGGTTTCAAACATGCACAAACTACAAATGATTTTTAAGTGTCTTGTACACAGAAAATGGACCTATCGAAATTCCCAACTGCTTGCAATTGTTCTTCTGGTGAGATACCACACATACTTGTTTCATTCAACTGTGATTCATCAAGTATTTCCTAGCGTTAAGCACTTCACCAGGCCCTAAGAATACAGAAATGAATCAGGTCAATCCTTGTCCCTGAGAAGTCCCAGGCTATGGGGAAATGGCCTCATAAACAAAATACAATACAACGTGACAAGAGCTAATGAAAAGAAATACAAGGGGCAATGGCAACACTCAACCTGGTGAAGCTGCCTAGGGAAATCAAGAAAGGCAAGCTATGTTTAAACAAACCTCAAAGGAAAAATATTAAAAAGATGACTGTTAACTAATGAGCCATCAACTCTTTCATTTTATGTACTATAGGAGCCTACATTTCCCCCATCCTAATATCAATTCTGACTCATGGCAACCCCACATGTGTCAGAATAGAACTGTTCTCCATAGGGTTTTCAATGGCTGGTTTTTCAGAAGTAGATCATCAGGGCTTTCTTCAAGGTGCTTCTGGTTGAACTCAAACTTCCAAACTTTCGATTAGCAGCTAAGCATTTTAGCTGTTTGTACCACCCAGGGACTCCCCCATCCTAATATCCCTCTGGTTTTCTTTTGAGATTTACCACCACATCATCATGTACGATCGTGGTGGGAGGGTAATTCTAGGTGCTTACCACCCAGTACAAAAGCTGAAATCATCAGAGCCTTCCTCTCCCTTCTCATAAAACAGCCAGGAAACAGACCTATGACTTATGCTCAGCCAGCTGAACCTTCTGAGACTTTGAATCCGGGACAAATACTGTAGGGAAAGAAGGAAGAGTTGATGGTAGACCAACAAGTAGACAAACCAGCCTCTTACTGCCATGAGGCCATTGTTGTGGTTCCTGCTGCCCAGTCCTCTGGAGTCCTCTTTTGTTCCTGTCCTTTCCCAAACCTGAGCCTGCCTTGTACTGAGAACTCCCAGACCCTTCCATTAAATTCCTATTTGCTTAGGAGTCCATTTCCATTGTTTACAACCAAGGACGCTAACTGATTCACTGTGGCCAACCCTCACACAGCGCGTTGTAGAGCTGAACGAAGCTCTCTTGATTCCAGGTCACCTCCTCCTTGCTAAAGGTCACAGATCATTTTTCCTTCCACATTTATACTCCTCTTACCTTCTGTCTTTCCCCTCAAGTGTTCAGCAGCTTTATTCCTCCTACGAAAGACTAGAGCCTCCAAACCAAAGAAGTTATTTTAATGAGAATTTTTAGTTATATTTAGGCACTAGTTAAAGACAAGCCACACATCCCCTCCCAAGCTTTTGAAAACCATTAAACGTAATGTTGCAGGGTGGCCACATATAGACTACTGAGCTGGAAAATGATGTTAGATCTCAAGTATCCTGGCTTCAGTTTTATGGGTAATTAAGCTGAAAATACTGCCAGGATTTGAGAAATCAATTAAATTGAATGTATAGAATAGAGTGTCCATCTCCACAACTTGTTCCTGAGGGGTTGGGGCTTACTGTTGAGATAGAATGACTGCTGGAGCTTCCTGCTCAGTTTCCGCACACAAAATGAATGGGTCAACAGCAAAGAGTTATTACCAAGAATGATAAGCAGCTACTACTACTATTTATCAAGGGCTTCAAGAGGGTAGAGACCAAGTCGATTCTGTTCGTTGCTGAACGCCCAGAGCCTAGCACATTGGGGAGCAAGTGTTCGGTATGTGTTTTTTTGAACCAGTGAATGTCAGGCATAGAGCTAAGCACTTTATGTGCATTATTTCATTTAATCCTTTCAGCGATGTGGTGGGTATTACTCTCCATCTCTGTTGCTATTGTTCTGACTCATAGTGACCTTTAGGACAGAGTAAAACTGCCCCATAAAGTTTCCAAGGCTGTAATTTTTATGGAAGCAGATTGTCGTATCTTTCTCCCATGGGGGAGCTGGTGGGTTCAAATCACCAACCTTTCCGTTAGCAGCCAAGCTCTGTCCACTGAGCCACCAGGGCTCTGTCTATCACAGATATGAAAATGGAGGCTGCAAGAGGTGAACCAACTAGGAAGTAAGAAGTCGGGACTTGAATCCAGGCCCAGACAACTCCAAGGCTTATGTTCTTCAGCACTGTGCCTTACTGTCTTCCCCTACACAGCCTAAGCATCACCAGTGCCACCACCAAGGAGCCCACTCTCCAGTGGAGGGGGCAAATATGGACAGAACATGTATTGCAGGCAGTTGACCAGACCAGGGCTAAGGAACAAGCCACAGGCAGTGCTTACATGCCCACTTATCATAGCGGATAAGTCTCACATGGCCGTCTACTACTGTCACCTCTTCGTTGATTTCCACTTTCCAGGTCTGCCCGCTTGATATTCATTCATCCCACTGCTGATCATGAGAACTTCCTCCCACACAAATCAGTCATTCTCCTACCTAAAACCCTTCAGTGGCTTAGCCATTGCCCTTAAGATAGAGTCAAAAGCCTTACTACTCAAAATGTGTTCCCTGACCAGCAGCATCGTTATCATCTGGGAGCTTGTCAGACATGTAGGATCTCGGGCCTCATCCCAGATCTCCTGACTTCAGGTCTGGACTATGACAAGCCTCCAGGTGATCTTTAAGCATATTAAAGTTTTAGAAACATGAGTCTAAAGTCCTTAATGAACCCTTCAAGGTCATGTGACCTGTCCATTTCTGCAGCCAGATCTTTAGCCTTCTCCCATCTCACCCTCCAGTCACTCTGAACATCTCTCTGTCTCCTGCATGTGTCAACTATCTCCCTGCTCCACAGCTTTATGCGTGTTGTTTCTGCCCCCTCCCCTACCTCCCTCTGCCCTGGCATTGCCTTCCTCAGCCCTTAGGCCTAAGCTTAAACATCACTCTTCTCCAGAAGCTTCCCTTGCCCATCACCCCTGCCCCCAGTCCCAACTATGCTAGATGCTCCTGCTATACATGCTCCTGGCCTAATGGCACATTTGTTTGCAGTTGTGTGTTCAATTCTATTTCTCTCCAGTGAACAAGGAGGCCCTAAGTAGTGCAAGTGGTTAATGTGCTTGGCCCCTAACCAAAAGGTTGGCAGTTCAAACTCATCCAGAGGCATCTTAAAAGAAAGGCCTAGTGATCTATTTCCAAAACATCAGCAACTGAAAACCCTGTGGAGCACAGTCCTACTCTGACATACCTGGGGTTACCATGAGTTGTAATTGACTCAACAGCAACTGGTTTCCAGTAAACCAAGTGAGAAAAGGGATCAGGTTTACCTATTCCCATTATATCCACAGTGCCTAGAACAGTGCATGACATGAAATACTCGATCGCTCTATTAAAAAGCTATGCTCAAATTTGGAAACTGACAGTGGTGATGATTGCACAACATGGTGAATGTAATTAATGCCACTGAATTGTGCACGTAAAAAATGCTGAAATAGTAAATATTTTCTTATATTTATTTTTATCATGGTAAAAAAAAAAAAAAGCAATCAAAGGAGAATGAAGAACGCCAAGGACACAAGGCGATTACGAGCCCAAGAGACAGAAAGGGCCACATGAACCAGAGACTACATCATCCTGAGACCAGAAGAACTAGATGGTGCCTGGCTACAACCGATGACTGCCCTGACAGGGAACACAACAGAGAACCCCTGAGGGAGCAGGAGAACAGTGGGATGCAGACCCCAAATTCTCATCAAAAGACCAGACTTAATGGTCTGACTGAGACTGAAAGGACCCTGGTGGTCATGGCCCCCAGACCTTCTGTTGGCCCAGGGCAAGAACCATTCCTGAAGCCAACTCTTCAGACATGGATTAGACTAGACAATGGGTTGGAGAGGGATGCTGGCGAGGAGCGAGCTTCTTAGATCAGGTGCACACTTGAGACTATGTTGGTATCTCCTGCCTGGAGGGGAGATGAGAGGGTGGAGAGGGTTAGAAGCTGGCAAAACGGACACGAAAAGAGAGAGTGGAGGGAGAGAGTGGGCTGTCTCATTAGGGGGAGAGAAATTGAGACTCTGTAACTAGGTGTATATGGGTTTTTGTGTGAGAGACTGGCTTGATTTGTAAACTTTCACTTAAAGCACAATAAAAATTATTTTTAAAAAAGCAAACAAATAAATTCAATAATTACACACACACAACACATGCACAAAACAATGTTCAACTTCCAAATCGTACTATCATCCAGCCCACATTTCTACCTCTAATTCCTCAAAATAGAAAGAAGATGCATGAAACCTCTTTAAACAACATTTTTCTCCCTATTAACTTCTATGAGGAATCAATGGTAGAAGTGACTGACACCTGATGCCAACACACACATTTATGCATGCTCACCTATACGGCATGACACCATTTATTCATTCAGATAAAAAGAGAAGGAATTTATACACTCAAGTCAAAAGGGCTAGGTGGAAGAGCATTAGAAAAGAAAATTAAGTCACAGCAATGCGTGCTGAGTCATGAAGCTATTGTGGGGACACTTATGAAGCTTCCAAAAGTAAGGGCTGGGAAGGTGAGAAAATGTTTAACAATCAGGGTATAAAAAGAGAAGTGGTATGGGGTTTATCTGACACCATCTGTCTCTAATTTTCATAAGAGCATAGTTGGGCTCTAGGGAATAAGTGAGAAATCGTAGAATTCTTTTAAAACTTGTGACAAAACCCAGCCAAAGAGAGGTTATGTTAAAAAGCCCAAGAATGGAAGATCCTTCCCAGCTTTGGTGAAAATCCAAATCATCTCTTCTAATAAGGTCCTGTCTTTATACCATTTTACATAAATATATGCATGAGTGGACATGAAGTTATTCATGCATTCGTATAACTGAAGATAAAATTAAATTGGATTGTCATGATGGAAAAATGTGGGAATGAATAAGGGTGGTGGTTGAACAAGATCACAAACATCAGTTAACATCACTGACCTGTGCATGTGAAGGACGTCGAAATGGCAAATGTTTTGTTACATATATATTTTCCACAATTAAATATTAAAAATTGGACTGTCATTAAGCTCCCAGGGAAGGGTCAGCAAGGTGGCATCAAAGGTGAAAAGCTAAAGAATTTCAAAACTTTCAAAAGCTTTACATTCAGCAACTTGTAAGACACCAGCCAAGTCTTCAGACTCTAATTCTGATATTGTCCCCCTACTGTGGACGGGATGATAAGCCTATGGTTGGCATGTTTAAGTCCCCCTTCCTTGCATCCCTGGCAGGCACCATTAGTGATCGTATCACTCTTGCCAGGATATGGTGTCCAAAGGCTTGCCTATGTCATGTTCCAGGCAGCCATCAACAACTGATCAGGACTGGCATCCAAAATGAACCCTCTTTGCCTTTGTTGATTTAAACCACGATGCTCTTCTTAAGCATGAAGCTGATATTTTCCTTCCTCCTTTGAGGCTTTACATTTGGCTCAACTTTCCCCATTTATCAACCAACAGTTCTGATTTGAATCAAATTCCCCTTTCCATTTATATCTTGAACATAGAGGTCTTCCCTGAATCAAGTCAAATGTTAATCCATTTAATGCCTTGCTTTTTATAGTGCTTTTAACTTTTTCAAAAGCATTCTAAATTACATTACTATTTCATTCTCAGAAAATCCCTGTGAGCTAGGTTAAGCAAGTAGTATTATCTCCAAGAGAACTAACACCCAGGGAGTTGAAATGAATCATAGAAAAACCAGCCAGTGAGTTAAAGAAAAAACTGGGTTAAGAACCCCGGTCACCTAGCTGCTACTCCACACCTTTCTTACAACACCACACTGCCGTATATTCGTCTGCGTCTTCTGGAGGGTGCTGACCTCCTCTTTCCCAGGTTACTGTTCTCCACTTGAGCTGTCCACACACACATACATACGTGCATACATGCACACATGCAGGCAAGGATACACACATGCACACAGAGAAACCTGCATACAGAAAGAGACATCTGCACACAGAGGGATATACCAACACACAGAGAAACACAGAGAGCCACACACACATGCTCAGAGAGACACACACAACAGAGACATACAAAAGCATACACCCATAAAGACACACACACAAAAAAAGACACAAAGAGAGAGACACGAATAGATGCATACACAAAGACCCATACACACAGACATACAAAAAGATACACACAGGGAGATAATACTACTTGCTTAACCTAGCTCACAGGGATTTTCTGAGAATGAAATAGTAATGTAATTTAGAATGCTTTTGAAAAAGTTAGAAGCACTATAAAAAGCAAGGCATTAAATGGATTAACATTTGACTTGATTCAGGGAAGACCTCTATGTTCAAGATATAAATGGAAAGGGGCATATACACACACCACAACACACAGAGAGGCATACAAACACAAACACGAAAAGGCACACACAAAGACACAGACACAGAGTGACACACAGGGACGCACACAGAGAGAAGAAGACATATGCAGACACTTTCTAACAACTTTCATGTCATCACGCCAGTGTGGATATGTCCTATTTTCCATGGGGCTCTGTTAATGTGAGTCCTGGAGAACATCCCAGCCCCTGACTTTGTTCCAGAAAGAACAGACCTCCCTCTGGGAGCTCAGTGATAAGAGCATGTTAGATGGGAGGTTATGGCTCTTAGCAGAACTGGCATGTGGCGATCTGTACAGCCCTGATCCATTTATTAATCAATCATTCATAACCTAGTTTGTGTTGAGATATTCTCAGAGGCTGTTATGCTTATTATGAGGAATCAAGGATACATTCTAGCTGTCACATTGGGTTCTGATGACCCCATCTGGGGGCTGAAATCCTATCGTAACTGTCATATTTGCTTTAAGAACATGCTATTTGTACCATCATCTGATTTCCCAAGAACAGAAGCATTTGCTCTTAGAACTAAAAATTGTAATGTATCTCTGCAGAGAGGCGAGGGAAGGAGCCAACACAGGAGTGAGAAAGGGAAATAAAGTATGAGACTAAGAAAGAATTCGAATTGTGACCTTGTTTAGGGTTTCAGGCTATGGGCATAGCGAAAGCCATATTTATCTTCTTTCTTCAACCCTTCCTAATTAGGCCAGACTGTTTTATAGAAAATGTATTCAGACACTGGTCACCTACCCAAATCCATTCTCTCTCAAGGTTCTTCCACAGGGGCAGAGCCTAGTTTGGAAAGTATTTGCCCACCCCCATGATATCTTATGAATCAGAATCAACTCAACAGCAGTAGGATGATACCTCATGCTCAAGGAAAGTCATCCTATCTTCAGCCCAAGTTGGGTGGATCTGGATTAGGCTAAGCCAACCAAACTTAATTACTTTCTTTTTGCCAATGACTGACTTGGGAAAGAACATATGACCCAGTTCTGGCTAGTGAGGCTTTAGAGGAAATTTGTTGATAGAGCTTCAGGGAACTGTTTTTTTAGCCCTTGAGAAAGATATGGGGCAGTGGTGGTTCAATGGTAGAATTCTTCCCTTCCATGTGGGAGGCCTGGCTTCAATTCCCAGCCAATGAGCTTTGAGAGCAGCCATCGCCCATCTGTCAGGAGAGGCTTCTGTGTTGCTATGGTGTTGCTATGGTGTTGAACAGGTTTCATTGGAGCTTCCAGACTGAGACAAACTAGGAAGAAAGGCCTAGCAATCTACTTCCAAAAAATTGGCCAATGTAAACTCTATGGATCACAACAGTCCAATCTCCAACCAATCATGTGGATTGTGCAAGATCACGCAACATTTCGTTCCGTTATACATACAGTCTCTATGAGTCAGGGGCCGATTAGACAGCCACTAACAACAACAAAGGAAACACAAGGGGAAAATAATCTTTTTTTCTACATCTGGGTATTGGTGTGTGAGGATGTGGATAGGGTTGCTGCAGCTCTCTTACAGCCAGGAGAGGAGCTAGCTCAGATGCTGAGCATAGAGTGGCAAGGTTTCTAAACGGTGGCAAATTCTTCAACACTTCTCACACCAAGAAGTGGGATCTATATCTCCTCTCCTGGTATCTGGGTGGGTTTTTTACTACTTCCACCAATTAATCTGGCAGAAGTGGCGCCAGGCATAAAATGCCATGAAACGTCTGCCTGGTTCTCTTGGAACATCCACTTTTGAGATGCTCATTCTGAGGAAAGCTATTTGCCATGCAAGAAGTCTGATTACCCTGAGGCCACCAACCTGGAGAAGTCGAGTGTAGGTGTCCTGGATGACAAGCTCAACCCACTAGCCTCCCAAGATTCCAGACATGTGAATGAAGGAGTCTTCTTCGAAGTCTTCCAGCCCTAGCTGCCCAGTCCCCGGCCATTTGAGACACCTTTCATTGTTCAAAGTACCCCAGCTGAAGTCCCAGAATCATGGAGTAGAAATAAACTACCCCTGCTGTGCCTTGACTGAATTCCTGACCCACAGAGTTCATGAGCATAATATAATGGATTTATACACCACCATGTTTTGGGGTAGTTTGTTTAGGCAGCAATAGTAAGTAGAACAGATAGCAAAGTAAAAAGACAAAAAAGCCTGGTCCCTTGATGGCAGCACTGAGGGACTAAATTTACCAACCCAGGAACTGCTTCATCTCTGGGCTTCTTATTTATGAGAGTGAATTCGTTCCTCTATTATTTAAGCCCTTTTGAGATGGGTTCCTTGCTGCCAAAATCATCCTAAAAAACACAGTGAAAGAAAACTAAATCGCACTAGCTTAAGCAAAAAATAAATACTGGAATAGTTCAGAAATTAAAGAAAGAGCAACATGACAAACCAACTCAAAGAGTGTCAGGGACTGGAACTGGGGATTCAATGGCACCAACACACGTTCTCTTCTGTTTCTCACTCCGACATCTCTGATTCTCTCTAGGGTTTACCTTCACTCTCTCAAGAGGCATCATACTGAGCACTATCTTGTGGCTTTCACACTGAGATGCATAAATTTCCCAGTGAATATGGGGATGTTGAGGGGAAAGAGATAGAACTGGTAGAGTTCCACATACTTGCTTCATGCTACATGAAAGACGTAATCCGGTTCTGGCCTTCCTAAACCTTCCTACCGTATGCTTGTTGACCTTTTGTCCCAGCCTAAGACATGACCCATATCTGGGGAGAACACAGACATTTGGCAGCCTCCCTGGAACTCATGGGGGGAAAGGGGTTGAAAACTACTGAAACTGAGGCTTCTGCTTTTATTAAAGTTCAAATTCACATATGGACTTGAAAATAAGTCTCTTCAAAAAAAAAAAAAAGACAGTAACTTAAATCCAGGAACTTAATTAAATTGTAGTACATCCACAAAAGAAATATTATGCAATCATTGAAAAGAATAAATTGCAGTACTTTACCCAATAACCAAAAGGTAGAAACAACCAAAATGTCCATCAATAGATGAATGGATAAACAAAATGTGTATATACACACAACGGACTACTACTAAGCCATAAAGAGAAATGAAGTCCTGATGCAGGCCACAACATGTATAAACCCTGAAAACATCATGCTGAGCAATAAGTTAGCTGTGAAAGGACAAATACCATATGATCTCACTTACATGAAATAAGCAAATATATAGAAGCCAAAGATTATTAGTGGTTACTAGGGGTGGAAGGAAGAGGGAAGGGGGAGTCATTGCTTAGGGAGCATTGACCGACCTGACCCATTACTGTTGATTCCAACTCATAGCGACCCTATAGGACAGAGTAGAGCTGCCCCATAGGGTTTCCAAGAAGAACCTGGTGGATTTGAACTGCCGACTTTTTTGGTTAGCAGCTGTAGCTCTTAACCATTATGTCACCAGGGTTTCCTAGGGAGCACTAGGTTTATGTTAATGGTAGTGGAATAGTTTGGAAAATGATAGCGAGTGTACAACTTGAAGAATGTAATCAGTGTCACTGAATTATACATGTAGAAATTGTTGAGATGATTATTTTTGTATGTTTTGTTTTGCATATTTTCACCACAATGAAAAAACAAAAATAAAAATGAATGAAGCACCTTTATGTGGGACAATATCCAAGAAAACCTCTAAAGATAAAAGCAAAGTGTACAACAGTACCTATGGTATGTTCCTATAGGATGAGGGCAGAAGATATAGACATGTAATTGAAATCCCAGAAGAAGGAGGGGGTCAAAAAAAATATGTGAAAAAATAGTGACCGAATATTTTCCAAATTTGATGAAAACAATAAACCCAAAGATCCAAGAAAATCAATGACTATCACACATGAGAAAATCAAGACACACCATAATTAAATTGCTTAAAACCGGTGACAAACAGAAAATCTTAAAAGCAGCCAAAGAAAAAAGACACATTGAATACAAAAGGAAAAAAGAAAAAAATGACAGCAGCCAGAAAACAGTGGACCATCTTTAAAATACTAAGAGAAAAAAGAACCAACCTAGAATTCTATACGCAGTGAAAATACATTTCAAAATAAAAGCTGAATAATTTTCTAGATGTAAAAAAGCTAAAAGAACTCATCACCTGCAGTCACACACTATAAGAAATGCTTTATGAAATCCATCAGGTAGAAGGAAAATAAAGTTATGATCTACATATAGGAATGAAATGTCCTGGAAATGGTAAAAACATGGCTAAATATTTACATACATACTGACAATAATCTGTTCTTATTTCTAAATCACTTTAAAATGTTTAATAAAAATAAAGTGTGAGGATGCATTTTACCATAAAATTATTACGTGAATTACTACGATGGCAATAAAGGAATACTTTAATAATTGATCAATTAAAAAGATACGCTAAAAAGCAACTGAATGCAATAATATTTTTCAATGGATGCTTTTGACTTTACTCATAATATTATCTAAATATGTTTTTTAAATCATCGTGCATTTATTTCTAAGACTTATTACATATTCTTGGGGAACAGATGAAATTGTGGACTTCTTACAGCAACCTACTGCCCAGGGCGTTCTAGGAGCCACAGACAGGAAAGGATGTGACTAAGATTCTTTTGTAAAGCAAAGAAGAATCCTACAGTAGTATAAACATTGGCGTGTTCCCTCTTATTAGCATCTTGATAATAGTCTATTTTATAGATTTTGTTTTCTAGTATCTGCTGTAATCATATCTGCTGTGCCATAAAACAGAGCACTGTACACAGCAAGTGCTCAACAAATAGGTCGTCGAATGACTGTGTGGCATCCCTAGTATCACCAATATATTGCAACTATTTTCTAATGGCTTTCAAAGAAACAGAAGCGTAGTGTCACAAGAGCCAAGGCCTGGATCTAACCTTGAGTTTCTCTTCTCAGTTACCTCTGCCTTTCCCACTGTACATCTCCAAGCTATTCGTGCCATGTCTCCAAGAACTCCAGCCATATCACTGGAGACTGCACTGTTACCAGGACCCACAGAGTAGATCAGTAAATCCAAGCTGGACTTAGAAGGAGCCATTTAAATCACAAAAGAATGCAGGATGGAGTTGCAATTATGATCAGCAAAGCAGACCTCAGTGTGTTGTGCATAATTAAAATGGCTGTAGGATCACGGTATAGATCAGCTGGAAAGGCATCTATTTCTGCATGGGCAAAAAAATGAGACATGAGTAGCCTGAGGTACCCAGCTGAAAACTGGCTTTGAAATAACTTCACCACTTCTATACCCTGGTTGCAAAGACTGTACCAGTCCATCTGCTGTCTTTGGCCTTGACAAATTCTAGATGTTAGAACCATTCAGTCTGAGATTATGGCTTGGTCCAAAGACAGGCTAGATTTCCTTAAAATCCAAAGGCGGTTGAGAAAGAGGAACTTTCTTTTTCTCTGGAAAGTTCCCAGTGCTTCCAATGATTTAGAACATGCCCGCAATAAAAAATGGATTCCCACCAAAGCTTTCTCTTATTCACACCTACAGCCTATCAATTTTCCTCAGCAGTGCCTTGCTCATCCTCACCACTTGGCCGGAGCTGAAGAAATTCTCTCACCATTTGCTCAGGCTGCTTCATGGGAACTGGGAAATATTATCCATTCCCTGCCTAAAAAGCCAGCTTAGGCAGAATGGGAGCAGTCAGCGAGCCTTATTTTCTTAATTTCATATTTGATTGAACATTATTAAAAGAGCTGTTAAAGTTATGAAATTCCACACTTGTGGAGGGTTTAGGATGGGGTGGCTAAGGACACATATAAAAAGAGTTATTCAGCTTCTCCTTTTCTTAGTAATAACATTTAGCACTCAGATATTGCTTTTCATCTCCGCTGCTCTTTACATACATTAACTGTACAATTTCACTACGTTAACTGCAAAGACAGAGTCAGAGATAGCCCTGTAATTTTGTAGTCACTTTGTTGACATTCGTTGTCTCTCATAATGATATACTACACCCCAGAGTATATACTTTAACTTGGCGTAAGGTAGGAAGAAAAGAAAGGAGGAAAGGTGGAAAAAGGTCATATTGTAAGAAACAGATTTCAGAAGCCTCCCTAAGGTTCCAGGGATATAGCCGATGGATTTAGAACACGGAATTGGAATAGTTAATGAACCAAATGAGAAAACTAAATTTAATAGCAGTATTAAGATTAGCATATTACAGTTTGTATTTTTTAAAAGAGTCGATTCTGACTCACAGCAACTTTTTAGAACAGAGTAGAACTGCCCCATAGGGTTTCCAAGGAACAGCTGGTGGGTTCAAACTGCTGAACTTTTGGTTAGCAGCCACAGCTCTTAATCACTACACCACCAGGGCTCCAGTTATATATATATATATAAAACAAATAGGCACACTATCATTGTCATTGTTGGTGATTTTTTTATAAGCTCGCTTCTCCACTGAATCATTCCAAAAACCAAACCGTTCCCGTCAAGTCAATTCTGACTCATAGCGACCATATAGGACAGAGTAGAACTGCCGCCATAACGTTTCCAAGGAGCGCCTGGTGGATTCGAACTGCTAACCTTTTGGTTAGCAGCCATAGCATTTAACCACTACGCCACTGAATCATTACGTAGGCAAAAACTCTCCGTATGATAAAAAGAGCTACCATTTGTTGAATATTTGCTATGCGCTAGGCACCATGCTAAGTATGTTAAATACATTGATTTGGCTTAGTTTTCTCATCCATAAAATGAAGGAATTTATCTAGAACAGGCATCAGCAAACTACAGCCAATGGCCTATCCCCAGCATTTGGCCTATTTTTGTAAATAAAGTTTTATTGGAACACAGCCAGTCCATTTATTTACAAATCATCTATGGCTGCTTTTGCACTACAAGGGCAGAGTTGAATAGTTGGAACAAGACTATATGGCCGAGAAATCCTAAGATATTCACTATTTGTCATTTTATAGAAAAACTTTGCCAACCCTTGATCTGGAAGATGGTCTCAAAGGACTTTCCAATATTAACCTCCTATGCCTCTGACTCTGGGTGCTAGGAACTCTTTCTCCACCTTCTCCACTGTGTCATTAGTTGTTACAAACACTAAAAATAGTGTGCTTGCCTGGACTTGCCAACGTGTTGTCATGTAGGTTTCTATTTCAGTGTCAGTTCTTTTGAAAAATATTCTTTGTGTTTTTAATTATATAATAACACACTTATCATCCCACTGTTGAGAGCTAACAACTTCAGTTAATCCAGTTTTAAATTGTAAGCTATTGATAACACCCACATCAGCTATTCAAAAGTATAATTACGGGACTCTAATAAATTACACCAATAAAGAAGAACATCAAATCCTGTCACCTCTTCTCTCTCTCCAATTCATTGCTTCTCCATTTTCTTTGCTGTCATCCTCGCCTGTTGCTGCTTCATCTTGTACTTGAATTATTACACAAGCAGCCAGTCGTCTCAATCCTATGCACAAAGAAGAAGTCTATAAACCTGAAATTCTACACTCACACTTTAAAAGAAATAGAGCTAGGGATGTAAGAATTGTTTTGTTTTTCATTTATTTCTACAGCTAGAAACAAAGAAGGGCTATACTAGTTTTTCATATTCTTTCATATTCTATAGCTAATTTTCATGTGAGGCCTAACAGGTGACGATGTGATAGAATGCATGATTGGCATGGGAGTTTGTAAGGCTTTAAGCAATCTTTATCACCACAGTTTCAGGAAGGCCTGGGAATGCAACGCTTTCACAGATAACTTGGTTCCCTATACACGCTTAAGTTCTGCAAAGAAAGAACACTCCACAATAGCCAAAAGCCACCGTGTAGACAGACGTTGAACATGCTGTATCAAAGAATCTCCCAAGTCGATGTCAGTATGTTTGGAGCAGTTTCCAATAGATATTTTCAGCCTCAGTAAAGTTTAGGTGCTGGAATATAACATTGTTCCTGAGAATATTTTTTTCCTATTCAGTTTAAAATGTTAATCATCCCTTTAATTGATAGAATCACTAACTTTTCCATCCAATTAGTTAACAGCCCTTATTGGTGTTAAATGAAATAAAATTGGAGCCATGTGGTTGACAGCATGTCATCAGCAGTTCAGTGGACAATGCTCCTAAGACTTGTCTTTACTGAAACTTAAGCTTAGCTTTCCTGTAAATCAGGTCACCCTTATTGACCAATGAGATTCTGTTAGTCTTTCCACCCTCATTGCTTAATGAAATCTTGACGGCATTTCAATGTTGTTGTTGTCGTTAGGTGCTGTTGAGTCAGTTCCGATTCACAGGGAACCTATGTACAATAGAACGAAGCACTGTCTGGTCCTGCACCATCGTCATAGTCACGGATATGTTTGAGCCCTTTGTTGCAACTGCTGTGTCAATCCATCTCATCAAGGGTCTTCCTCTTTTTCACTGACCCTCTACTTTACCAAGCATGATGTCCTTCTCCAGGGACTGGTCCCCCCGATAACATGTCCAAAGCAGGTGAGACATAGTCTTACCACCCTCGCTTCTAAGCAACATTCTGGCTGCACATCTTCCGAGATATATCTCTTCATTCTTCTGGCAGTCCATGGTATATTCAATGTTCTTCACCAACACTATAATTTGAAAGCATCAATTCTTCTTTAGTCTTCCTTATTCATTGCCCAGCTTTCACGTGCATATGAAGCAATTGAAAATACCTTAGCTTGGGTCAGGCACACCTTAATCCTCAAGGTTGTTTTTTAATGCTCTAAAGCAATTTGCCTAATGCAATGCATCGTTTGATGTTGATTGCTGCTTGCATGGGCATTCATTGTGGATCCAAGTAAAATGAAATCTTTGACAACTTCAATATTTTCTTGTTTATCATGATGTTGCTTATTGGTCCAACGTGAGCATTTTTGTTTTCTTTATGTTGTGGTGCAATCCATACCAAAGGCTGTATTCTTTGATCTTCATCAGTAAATGTTCCAAGTCCTCTTCGCTTTCCGCAAGCAAGGTTGTGTCATCTGGATACTCCAGGTTATAATAAGTCTTCCTCCAATCCTGATGCTTCGTTTTTCTTCGTGTAGTCTAGGTTCTCAAATTATTTGCTCAACATACAGATTGAATTAGTACATTAAAAGAACACAACCCTGACACACACCTTTCCTGATTTTAAATCACATAGTATCCTCTTGTTCTGTTGGAACAACTGCCTCTTTGCCTATCTACAGGTTCTACATGAGCACCATTAAGTGTTCTGGAATTCCCATTCTTCATAACATTATCTGTAATTTGTTATGATCCACACATTCTAATACATTTTCATAGTCAAATATTATTGTTGTTGTTAGGTGCCATCAAGTTTCGCATGTCCCAGTGTTTCAACAGTAAATTGTATAAACCAGTCAGAAATAAGCTTCTCTGTTTCCAGGTTTTGTCAGTGAAAACTCAGTGACTGCTGATACGTGGCAGAGTACTTTTCCACATGTAGTCTGGTGCTACCCGGTTTGCAAGTCTTCTGCCTGGATAAATCTCATCTAATAGATTAATTTTATTATTGACTCAGTTTCTTTTGACATTGGGTTCACTTTAAAATGGTATATCACCGGCTCAGCAATCATCTAGATTCAGTTAATAACTGCAATTTAAGTATTACAAGAAAAAGACGTAAAAGTGTTTATCTCTTTGAGTGTATACTTTTGATATTATCATCAAATTATCGGTTAAATACCCCTAACCTTCAAGTAAAAGGCTGGACTTCAGAGAGGAATACAAGAATCCAAGTTTAGCCTATCTTGAAGTCTTTACATGGAATCAAGGTTATTCTATACTAGTTACTAATTCTTCCCATTAATTTCCAGAAGCAAGTAACTGAATTAAAACAGCTTCTTTAATAAAGTAGTTACAGCCTCTGTTGTTCTGCTCATGCTTATATATTTTTAAACACTACCCTGTCTCTCATCTTTCCCCTGGGGTATATGTAGAATCTACTCAATGTATGTGTCTGAGCCTCCAATAGAGTCTCTGGGGGTTGCAAATGGCTTAGCACTCAGCTGCTAACCAAAAGGTTGGTGGTTCAAGTATACCCAGAGATGCCTTGGAAAAAAGGCCTGGCATTCTACTTTCAAAACATCAACCACTATGAAGCCACTAAAAACCCTGTACAGCACAGTTCTATTATGATACATATGGAGTTGCCGTCAGTCAGGATCAACTCCACAGCAACAGGTTCTTCTCTTTTCTTTTTTTTGAGCGCTGGAGGTGCAACAGTTAAGTGCTCGGCTGCTAACCTAAAGGTTGGTGGTTAGTCCACAGGAGAAAGTCCTGGCAATCTTACTCCCATAAAGATTACAGCCTAGAAAACTCTACAGGGCAGTTCTACTCTGTAACATGGGGTTGCTGTGACTCGAAAGTCAACTTGGCAGCACCTAAAAACAATGGTGGATGAGGCAGGCTCCAACAATACTTCTTGTGTTAACATCAACTCAAAGGTCAAAGCTCACAAAAAGAACAAAGCGGAAGATAAACATCTCTGCCTTAGAGGCAAAGGTCCCAGGAGCAGGCCAGCTCCTCCCAGTTAAACCCCTGGTTGGTCTGGTAAGGGGAAGAGGCTGAAACCAGAAGGGCACCAAAAAATGGCACCGTGAGAAGAGATTATTTTGTCTTTTTTTGTAAGCCTTGTTTAGATTGAAAATATTGCCAGATGGAAACCCCAGATTCTCTTCGGTGCAATTTGTCTCAGCCAATAAACGAGAGTTTGATGTGGGAGAATAGAAAGGCGCCTTTATTTCATTGCACAAGGAAAGGAAACAGTCAGAGCTGCTGCTGCCAAGACTGCTCAGCAAGGTTAAGGGGAACGTTACTTTTAAGGGGTTTACAAGTAGGAAGTTTATACAAGTTACATCAGCAACATTCTTAATCACACCATGCAGGCACAATGGGGTTTACATATAGCTTTGTGAACCGCGTGTTCAGAAAATGGTGGTTAAACTCTACCCAGAGGCAGGGAAGTTACTATGTATGAGGCCTGAAAGGTTATCCTGAATGTCAACATGGAGCCTAAACCAGTTTCCACCAATTTTCTCTAGTTTTGAGGCAGGAGTTAAGGAGAGGGGAACCAGGATTTTAACGTAGAGTGTAGAACATATTTTTTATAAACTATCCTGTGACAGTTGAGCTAGATATTCCCTGAGATCATGGTCCCCACAGCCCTCAGCCTAGCAACTTGGTCCCTCAGGGAGTTTGGATGTGTCTTGGTTCCTTTGCAAGCAAAGGAGACAAGCAAAGGAACCAAGATTCTAATGTAAAGCTACAGAGCCTGCCAAGCAAGCTGCTTGAGGCAGTGGAATTTTCCACAGCCTGAGAATTTCTGTCTTACTATCGTATGAATTAGTTTATTGAAATATTAGTTGCTTGGCTATTTTTTTTTTTTTTTTTTTGGCTATGTTCTTTACATACATTGCCTCATTTAATCCTCTCGACAGTCTTAGGAGGTGGGCTCATGAAAAGGTTTACGTACAAAAAGAAACAATCTTTGATGGTTATGAGGGAGGGGAGGGGTGGGGATAGAAAAGCAATTAATAGACAATAGTAAGTGGAAACTTTGGTGAAGGGTAAGACAGTACACAATACTGGGGAAGCCAGCACAACCTGTACAAAGCAAAGTCATGGTAGCTCCATAGACACATACAAACTCCCTGAGGTACCAAATTGCTAGGCTGAGGGCTGTGGGGACCATGATCTTGGGAAATATCTAGCTCAATTGGCATAACATAGTTTATAAAGAGTATGTGCTACACTGTACTTTGGTGAGTAGCATCTGGGGTCTTAAAAGCCTGTGAGTGGCCATCTAGGATACTCCACTGGTCTCACCCCTTTGGGAGCAAGGAAGAATGAAGAAAACTAAAGATACAAGGGAAAGATTAGTCCAAAGGACTAATGGACCACATCTACAACAGCCTCCACCAGACTGAGTCAAGAACAATGAGATGGTGCCCGGCTACCACCACTGACTGCTCTGACAGGGATCACAATAGAGGGTCCTAGGCAGAGCTAGACAAAAAGGTAGAACAAAATTCTAAGTGAAAAAGAAAGACCAGACTTGCTGGCCTGACAGAGACTGGAGAAACCCTGAGAGTATGGCTCCAGGACACACTTTGAGCTCAGAAATGAGGTCACTCTTGAGGTTCACCCTTCAGCCAAAGATTGAACAGGCCCATAGAACAAAACAAGACTAAAGAGGCACACCAGCCCTGGGGAAGGGACTGGAAGGTAGGAGGGAACAGGAAAGCTCGTAATAGGGAACCCAGAGTTGAGAAGGGAGGGTGTTGACATGTCATGGGTTTGTTAACCAATGTCATATAACAACAACGTGTGTACTAACTGTTTGATGAGAAACTAGTTTGTTCTTTAACCTCCATCTAAAATACAATAAAAAATGAATTTAAAAAAAGAATTAGGAGGTAAGAACAATTATTTCCATATTTACACATAAGGGACCATAGATAAAGTACAGCTAAGTAGTGGGGAACCAGGACTTGAACTGGTCAGATTGACTGTTTAAGCTGGGCTTGAGACCCTCTTAGTTTTGGCTCCCATAACATGTACCAGATATCAAAAGTTCAGAAAAGTCTCAGACACAGAAAGTCAGATCAACCTATGTCCTTTTTATGTTAGTCGAGAACCCTAAAGCTCTCTATTTAAAGTGGGGTCCTGGAATCAGTGAGCCCACATATTTTGCAAAATGTGAGTACTGGTATCTGGCTTTTAAAGGTTCCCAAAAGATCACAGAAAAGCACACATTTCTTTTGTCCCTTCTCTGGGTGTATTATATTTCCTAGTTGCCCAGCCACATAAATAACCTTTAAGATCATATCTGTGTTGGCCAGTCTCACACAGACTGTACCAACCCATCTTCCTAGCACAATTCCTTGCAGGGATGGTGGGGAAGGGACAAAGAGCACGTTTCTTGGTCTTTGATTATGCAAGGAAAACTCAGAACTAAGTCTGGAAGTAGAAGTTAGAGAGGACCTAATTGCTCTGCATAATAAAGTAAAAGGAATTCCTTTAATAGTTGGAAGAATAGTGGAGAAGATAAGAAAAGGAGGGCTGGAATTGCTGTGGACACAAGTGGCTTAGGGAATATTTTTTAAGTAACAGGAATACCCAACATATAAACATACGTTAAAAAATATACATATATATGTATTACTGGAAATTAACTTCTTCCATCTCCCCAGTCCTTCAGGAAAGTTAGCTTCCTCACACTAAACCATTAAATAGCTTTTCCTTCCTTAGGGAAATCGAATGAAGAAACTGTAAGGAAGGGTGGAAACAGCCTTCTTAATAATACTTTCAAAATGGTGGAACTTCCTGTTTTGTGCAATAGAAGAAATACAGGATGAGAGTAAGGCTTGTGCAGAGGCAAGGAAAGAAAGACACTTTTAGAGCACCCTGACCACCAGTTAAAGACTCTTGTAAACTTATGCTAATGTTTTCTCAGTTTCCTGGAACTGTCTAGAACCTGACCATCTCTGACTCTGTCCTGGAAGATAGACGATCCATATCTCTGAAGGGGCCCCAGGAGAAAGGAGCTTAGCCAGTAGACAAGTGGGGTTAAACTCCAGTGAATTTTCTGGCCCCATTTTCCACATGCTCACCCTCCTTACCTGACTCAGCATCAGAATTCGCACAGAGCTCAATGCTTTTGAACTTATTTACAAGTTTTATCATTCTACTTGGCCACATTATGCAAGCAGTTTGCAATCTCTCCTAATTCTCTGACTTTAATTATGTAATTGAACAAGCCAAAATCTCATTTTTCCCAGGAAACATTAAACATTACCATCTTAATGAAATTCTTAATGAAATGGTCCACTATGCATGCAAATGACTGGTAGCAGCTGGGCCACTAGCTTATCACTGGGCAAGGCAAAGGGACAAATGTGATTTCTTTTGTCAGTCACTGGGAATGGCAGTTCTCACCAACATTTTTGGCTGGAATGATATTTCAACAAGACCAGAAGATGGGTCTCTGTGAGAGACATGGATATAATTAAGATTGGATGAAAAGAGTTTAAATGAAGTAGGAATTGATCTCAACCTATACAAATCAAAACTGGTTTTCAAGGCTGAAAGAGCTCTCTTAAACTTCTCTTGCCAATTAAAAAAAAAAAGTTATCAACTGTCCTTCCTTTTCTCCAGAGACCAGCGGTCTGAGAGATTAACATTCACTTCTCAATTTACTTCCCAGGGACTGAAAGCAGGAAACCGCCAGAATATAAGAAACTTGGGGAATTTCTAAAATGTCAGCATAATTAATGGGTGACTCTTCAAGTATCTGTCTCTTCCCACCTGCATTTTTTTTCAAATGTCCTTGTTGCATAAATCTTGTACATACCACACCACACACTGTCCCCGTGCCAGAGTCACTGCCTGCCAAAAGCTAAAATGGAAGACAGGCAGACCGGTTCACACTTTTATTCAAATAGTATGGACAACAGTGTCCTGTGCCAAGTAGGCACCAAATTGAAGTACTTAATAATAGCTACTATTTATATAAGAAATACCCAGTTCCCAAACCTTGACAAGTCTTTGTGTTGCAAAAAAAATGTCAAGATGCCCAAAACATCCAACACAGAACATTACCCTAACATTCATGGTACTTTACAGAAGAGAATGCAATTGTTGCACCTGTCACAGATCCTGGCTGAGTAAATATTGTTTCTCGTCCTCTTAAGTACTTCCATTTTTCCACAGAAGGATTTAAAAGCAAAGGAAAATATATTTACAGATTTTTTTTTTTTAGTACTCTGAGCTCAGAGAATTGAGAAATCTCATATCTCAATTCATAGCACACTCTTATCAGATGGGGAGCTCTTGGAATTTTTTCATTCCTTCATTCCTATAAATTCCTCCCATTCCCTCCCCTCCAACAGGTACCCACTGTAAAGTGTTTGACATAGGTCTTTAAATATATACGTGTTTTTGTAAAAGAACTGTGTGTGTTGCTTTAATTTATATTTCCAAGGAGCAGCTGGTGGATTTGAACTGCCCAACTTTTGGTTAGCAACCAAGCTCTTAACCACTGCACCATCAAAAAAAACCAAACCCATTGCCATTGAGTAGATTCTGACACATGGCTCTTTACTTTATATAAATATATTTGATTTATATGAATCTCATTCTGTTTCTTACTTTTTCACTCAACTCTGTTTTTCCCACAACCTGTGTGTCAGCTTGTCATACTATGGTGGCTTCCATGTTGCTATGATGCTGCTATGCCACCAATATTTCAAATATCTACAGGGTCACCCATGGTGGACAGGTTTCAGTGGAGCTTTCAGACTAAGACAGACTAGAAAGAAAGGCCTATCGATCTAATTCTGAAAATAAGCCAGTGAAAACCCTATGGATCACAACAGAATATTGTCTGATATAGTGCTAGAAGATGAGATCCTCTAGGTTGGAAGGCACTCAAAATACACAGTAGCCACAACAATGGACTTGAGCATACCAACTATCGTGAAGATGGTGCAGGACCAGGCAACGTTTTGTTCTGTTGTACATGGAGTTGCCATGAGTCGGAGCTGATTTGACAGCAAGTAATAACTTTGTTTTTAAGATCCGCACATACTACTATATTCAGTTTATTATTTTTAATGACTGAACGATACCTTTTTTTAATTTTAATTTTTTTTTTATTGTGGTTTAGGTGAAAGCTTACAGTGCAGATTAGTTTCTCACTCAAAAATTTATACATAAATCATTTTGTGACATTGGTTGCAATCCCCACAATATGTCAGCACTTCCTCCCTTTCCATTTTCACCTCGGGTTCCCTGTGGCCATTCGTCCTGTTTTCCTGTCTTGTCGTCTTTGCTTTTGGGCTGGTGTTGCCCATTTGGCCTCATATACTTGATTGAACTAAGAAACACATTCTTCACGTGTGTTATTGTTTGTTTTCTAGGCCTGTCTAATCTTTGGCTGAAAGGTGGGCTTAGCGAATGGCTTCAGTTCCGAGTTAGTAGGGTGTCCAGGGGCCGTAGTCTTGGGGGCTCCTCTAGTCTCTGTTAGCCCAGTTAAATCTGGTCTTTTTTTGTGAATTTGAATTTTGTTCTACATTTTTCTCCCACTCTGCCTGTGACCCTCTATTATGATCCCTGTCAGAGCGGTCAGTCATGGTAGCTGGGCACCATCTAGTTCTTCTGGGCTCAGACTGGTGGAAGCTGTGGTTCATGTGGTCCATTAGTCCTTTGGACTAATATTTCCCTTGTGCCTTTGCTTTTCTTCATTCTGCTTTGCTCTACATGGGATGGGATCCATAGATATCTCAGATGGTTGCTCACAAGCTTTTAAGTTCTTAGATACTACTCACCAAAGTAGGATGTAGGACTTTTTCTTTATGAACTATATTATGCCAGTCGAGCTAGGAGTTCCCCTAAACCATGGTCCCCAGCCCTCCGCCCCAGTAAATTGATCCCTCAAGGTGTCTAAATGTGTCTAAGAAGCTTTTATAATTTTGCCTTGGTCAAGTTGTGCTGACTTCCCCTATATTGTGTGTTTTCTTTCCCTTCACCATAGTTAACACTTGTCTACTATCTAGTGATTTCCCCTCCCCACGATTTTCTCCCTCATAACCATCAAAGATGGTTTTTTTCTGTGTATAAACTTTTTCTTGGGTTTTTCTAATCGTAGTCTCATACAATATTTGTCCTTTTGTTGTTGACTTATTTCATTCAACATAATGCCCTCCAGATTCATCCGTGTTGTGAGATGTTTTGCAGATTCATCAGTGTTCTTTATCATTGTGTAGTATTCCCTTGCGTGTATGTACCATAATTTGTTTATTCATTCATCTGTTGCTGGGCACTTAGGTTGTTTCCACCTTTTTGCTATTGTGAATACCTTTACCTTTTTAACGCCTGTGACAAGTCTGAAATATGGCATAAAGAGATAAAATGGTCTCCTATTATTATATTTTTCTCCATTGAGGAAGATGACCCCCAGAGTGATTGCTGTACTTTTCTGTGAGCCATTGGGCAAACCTCTGTATCTCTCCAAGTCTTGGCTGCTTCATCTGTATAATGAGGGGGTTATACCAGATCGGAAACCCTGGTGGTATAGTGGTTAAGTGCTACGGCTGCTAATCAAAAGTTCAGCAGTTCGAATCCTCCAGGTGCTCCTTAGAAACTCTGTGGGGCAGTTCTACTCTGTCCTATAGGGTCGCTATGAGTCAGAATTGACTCAACGGCAATGGGTTTGGTTTTGGTTTTACACCAGATCAGAAATCCTTGCCCAACTGTATGCACAAAATGACCTGGGAAACCTTCCCAAAATAACAGGCTAGACCCTACTGCAAAATCTAAGGCAGTAACAAAACTCAAAACCCATTGCGCTTGAGTTGATTCCAATTCATAGCAACCCTATAGGACAGAGTAGAACTGCCCCATAGTATTTCCAAGAACAGTTGGTGGATTTGAACTGACAATCTTTTGTTTAGCAGCCAAACACTTAACCACTGCACCACCAGGGCTCTACAAAACAATAATACCCTGATATAAATAAATGTTGCAGAAAAAATTCTCCTGGTGATTCCAACGTGCACACCTGGTTAAAAAGTCTGCACAAGATGGATGTCTTAAAGTCCCTTCCCTTTAATACACTAGGATTCTGTGATTACAGGGAAAATCTCTAGGCAAAGATCCCGTGGCAAACCAAACGCTAGAACCTGGCCATAAAAAATGATGCCTCTGTCCCAGTTTTCTGTTTTCTAAATATAAAATCTATTTTAAAAGCATTTATGCTGTTTTATTGCCACCTTCTATAAGTATATTTCAAGGATTAACTGCTCCCCGGTTAACACACTCATCCACAACTCCTCAGGGCTCAATCCTTCCTTAGCTTGGATCATGCCCTCTGGTTCTTGTATTTGATAAAAGCTGAAAGAGTCTGGGAACATCTTTCATTTCTATTCCCATCAGAAATTTGTGTCGCTCAATAGGATCACCTCTGAGTCTCTCTTTTACAAGGAATACAGATCTACTATCTACAGTCTGGTTTAAAAAGAAAATGCCTGCACCATTCTACACACCTAGCACCGCTCCTGCCTCAGCCTCCATGTCTTGTTCTGAATTCAATAATCAGTACTAAACTTCACAGCCTTCTTTTTCTGAAAAGAAAGATTCTTTTTCTAGCCCCCAAATATTACTGATAAAAATTTAGAAATAAGGAAAACAGGAAAAAGAAAACAAAAATTACTATAATACCACTGAGAGATAGGCAGTGATATCATTTTTCCTCATAAATGTGCCCCATACCCAGTCTTCCCTGCTTCATTTACCACTATCATTGCCGTCGAGTCCATTTTGACTCATGGCAACCCCATGCATGTCAGAGTAGAACTGTGTACCATAGGGTTTTCAATGGCTAATTTTTGAAAAGTAGATCACCAGACCTTTTTTCTGAGGTACTTCTGGGTGGACTGAATCCACCAAACTTTCAGTTAACAGCTAAGCATTTAACTGTTTGCTCCACCCAGGGACTCACTATTTTAGTTAGTGGTGCCGTATTGGTCCTGTTGCTCAGGCCCCAAACCCAGGAACTATTCTTGGTTCCTATCTTTTTTTTAACTACCTCCAACCAAATCTATCCTTGTCTTTGCAAACTGCCATCATCTCTCAGCCGGGCTACTCTCTTTGCTTCCCTGGTAAATTACTGAAAGAATGAAAAACATTGGGTGACAGAACCAGGAAACAAAAAGATCCAGACAGGCTTGAAGAACTGGGCCAAAACTCACAAGACTGAATTTAATACAAATAAATATAGGGCTCTGCATTTATATTCCAAAATCCCATGGGACACGTTATAAGATGTATAAAGGACATAGATGATTTATTTGACTGCAAGCTCAGTTAAGAAAACAAGGTGATGTACCCAACCAAAAATTTTAAAAGTTCTTGCTACTTTGGCTGAATAAATAGAAATGCAGCATCTATTACAATGGCAGAATGGTCCTTTCATGGTGGTCATACACAATCCTTCACTCTGGGCACCAGGTTAAAGGATATAAAGGAGATATATATATATATACCCAGAATTAATTGAGAAGAGTTAACTGGGTCACATAAGCAGCAGCTTGAAGAACTGGGATGCTTGTCTGGAGAAGAGAAGACTGAGGGTCTATGAGGCACACTCAGGCTTTGAATACGTAAAGGCCTTGCCCATGCCAGTCCCCAAAGATATAGCTCCTGAAAGAAAGGCACACTTTGAGTCAAAAGAAACACATTATTCATAGCTCAGCTGAAATGCCACCTCCTCAGAGAAGTCTGCTCTGATTAAAAAAAAAAAAAAATGGTTACCTTATCTAAATAACAAGCCCCTCCAGTCACTCTCCATTGCATTACCCTGTTTCCTTTCCTTCCTTGCACTTACTGCCAACTAGAGGTACTCCATTTCAGTTTAAGTGTATGCTATCTCCCCAACTTGAAGGTACCATCTGTGAGAGCAGAGATCTTGATTGTCCTGTTCACCACTGCATCCCAGCACCCAGAAAAGGGTCTGACAAATCATAGGAGCCCAACACATATTTGAAAACTAATGGAATGAATGGATAAATAAATTCCTTTCCTCCCCCACACCTCCGGCATTACAGCACGATGAAGACCATTCTCAAGGTGACCTGGTAACGCATTTGGGGTTCCTGCTGGGTGAAGAGGTTGCAAAGAGTTGAGTTCATTATCTTCTGCCTCCTCAGTCTTTTCCATCATTCAACATTTTCCATTGCATGACTCACTGCAGAGTCCTTGGATGTCCTCTGGTCTCAGATTGTCCTTAGATCAGAGCCTTATATTTGTCTCCCCAGAGTGAGCCTTTGCCCTCCATCTGGATTCAAATGGGCTTCTCAAAGTCCAGAGCACTGCTGATCTTTGGCCTTTTTCATGCTGGATGGCCTAGAGATGTTCGGAGACCCAGGCTCCTGAGGAAACCAAGAGGAAAGCTCCAAAACACCACTTCCCACAGTCTGGCACATTCCTTCCTGAAAGGAGAACTGAATCCAGCAGGTGAATGTTGTTTCCCACGTTCAGTCAAGTCTCTGGATGTCTACTTTAGATCTACAACTATTTAAACAATAGCAAGTGATCTATACATGTAGATGTGAAGAACTACCAATAGTATGTTACTAAGTTTAAAAGCCCCCACGTGTCTGTCAGTTTGTCGTACTGTGAGGGCTTGTGTGATGCTGTGATGCCGGAAGCTATGCCACCAGTATTGAGATACCAGCAGGGTCACCCATGGAGGACAGGTTTCAGCTGAGCTTCCAGACTAAGACAGACTGGAAGAAGGACCCGGCAGTCTACTTCTGAAAAGCATTAGCCAGTGAAAATCTTATGAATAGCAGGTGAACATTGCCTGATATAGTGCTGGAAGATGAGCCCCCCAGGTTGGAGGGCACTCAAGAGATGACTGGGGAAGAGCTGCCTCCTCAAAGTAGAGTCGACCTTAATGACATGGATAGAGTAAGCTTTCAGGACCTTCATTTGCTGATGTGGCACGACTCAAAATGAGAACAAACAGCTGCAAACATCCATTAATCATCGGAAATGTATGAAGTATGAATCTAGAATCATCAAAAATGAAATGGAATGCATAAATATCGATATCCTAGGCATTAGTGAGTTGAAATGGACTGGTATTGGCCATTTTGAATTGGACAATCATATAGTCTACTATGCTGGGAATGACAACTTGAAGAGGAATGGTGTTGCATTCATCGTCAAAAAGAATGTTTCAAGATCTATCCTGAAGTACAATGCTGTCAGTGATAGGATTATATCCATATGCCTACAAGGAAGACCAGTTAATAAGACTATTATTCAAATTTACGCACCAACCACTAGGGCCAAAGATGAAGAAATAGAAGATTTTTATCAGCTGCTGCAGTCTGAAATTGATCGAACATGCAGTCAAGATGCATTGATAATTACTGGTGGTTGGAATGCAAAAGTTGGAAACAAAGAAGAAGGGTCAGTAGTTGGAAAATATGGCCTTGGTGATAGAAACAATGCCAGAGATTGAATGACAGAATTTTGCAAGACCAAAGACTTCTTCATTGCAAATACCTTCTTTCACCAACATAAACGGCAACTATACACATGGACCTCACCAGATGGAATACACAGAAATCAAATTGACTACATCTGTGGAAAGAGATGATGGAAAAGCTCAATATCATCAGTTAGAACAAGGCCAGGGGCCAACTGTGGAACAGACCATCAAATGCTCGTATGCAAGCTCAAGCTGAAACTGAAGAAAATCAGAGCAAGTCCACGAGAGCCAAAATATGACCTTGAATATATCCCACCTGAATTTAGAGACCATCTCAAGAATAGATTTGATCCATTGAACACTAGTGACCAAAGACCAGAGAAGTTGGTGGATTGACATCAAGGACATCATCCATGAAGAAAGCAAGAAGTCACTGAAAAGACAGGAAAGAAAGAAAAAACCAAGGTGGATGTCAGAGGAGACTCTGAAACTTGCTCTTGAGCGTCAAGCAGCTAAAGCAAAAGGAAGAATTGATGAAGTAAAAGAACTGAACAGAAGATTTCAAAGGGCCTCTCGAGAAGACAAAATAAAGTGTTATAATGCCATGTGCAAAGAGCTGGAGATGGAAAACCAAAAGGGAAGAACACACTCAGTGTTTCTCAAGCTGAAAGAACTGAAGAAAAAATTCAAGCCTCGAGTTGCAATAGTGAAGGATTCCATGGGGAAAATATTAAATGACGCAGGAAGCATCAAAAGAAGATGGAAGGAATACACAGAGTCATTATACCAAAAACAATTGGTCGATATTCAACCATTTCAAGAGGTGGCATATGATCAGGAACCAATGGTACTGAAGGAAGAAGTCCAAGCTGCTCTGAAGGCATTGGCGAAAAACAAGGTTCTGGGAATTGATGGAATATCAATTGAGATGTTTCAACAAACAGATGCAGCGCTGGAGGTGCTCACTTGTCTATGCCAAGAAATATGGAAGACAGCTTCCTGGCCAACTGATTGGAAGAGATCCATATTTATGCCTATTCCAAAGAAAGGTGATCTCACTGAATGCAGAAATTATAGAACAATATCATTAGTATCACACACAAGCAAAATTCTGCTGAAGATCATTCAAAAATGTCTGCAGCAGTATATCGACAGGGAACTGCCAGAAATTCAGGCCGGTTTCAGAAGAGGATGTGGAACCAGGGATATCATTGCTGATGTCAGATGGATCCTGACTGAATGCAGAGAATACCAGAAGGATGTTTACCTGTGTTTTATTGATTATGCAAAGGCATTTGACTGTGTGGATCATAACAAGCTATGAATAACACTGCGAAGAATGGGAATTCCAGAACACTTAATTGTGCTCATGAGGAACCTTTACAGAGATCAAGAGGCAGTTGTTCAGACAGAACGAGGGCATACTGATTGGTTTAAAGTCAGGAGAGGCGTGCGTCAGGGTTGTATTCTTTCACCATACCTGTTTAATCTGTATGCTGAACAAATAATACGAGAAGCTGGACTATATGAAGAAGAACGGAGCATCAGGATTGGAGGAAGACTCATTAACAACCTGCGTTATGCAGATGACACAGCCTTGCTTGCTGAAAGTGAAGAGGATTTGAAACACTTACTAATGAAGATCAAAGACCACAGCCTTCAGTATGGATTACACCTCAACACAAAGAAAACAAAAATCCTCACAACTGGTCCAATGAGCAACATCATGATAAACGGAGAAAAGATTGATGTTGTCAAGGATTTCATTTTACTTGGATCCACAATCAACAGCCATGGAAGCAGCAGTCAAGAAATCAAAAGAAGCATTGCACTGGGCAAATCTGCTGCAAAGGACCTCTTTAAAGTGTTGAAGAGCAAAGGTGTCCCAAGCCATGGTATTTTCAATCGCATCATATGCATGTGAAAGCTGGACAATGAATAAGGAAGACCGAAGAAGAGTTGACACCTTTGAGCTGTGGTGTTGGAGAAGAATATTGAATATACCACGGACTGCCAAAAGAACAAACAAATCTGTCTTAGAAGAAGTACAACCAGAATGCTCCTTAGAAGCAAGGATGGCGAGACTTCGTCTTATATACTTTGGACATGTTGTCAGGAGGGATCAGTCCCTGGAGAAGGACATCATGCTTGGCAGAGTACCGGCTCAGTGGAAAAGAGGAAGACCCTCAATGAGGTGGATTGACACAGTGGTTGCAACAAGCATAACAATTGTAAGGATGGCGCAGGACCTGGCAGTGTTTTGTTCTGTTGTGCATAGGGTCGGTATGAGTCGGAATCGACTCAATGGCACCTAACAAAGACAAGTTTAAAAGCAGGTTACAAAACAATATGTTGAATATAAGTCCATTTTTGTTTTAACTAAAAAATCTACATAAATGTCTGGCAGAAAATATACCAAAATGTTACCTGTGTAATAACTGGGTAGGAGAAATATGGGTGTTTCTATGTTTTTTTTTTTAATAATTTTTTTTTTTGCAATTTTGTAAAAACAATTTGTAATTTTTGTAATTTTTTTTTAAAAAAAAAAAGGATAAACGAGTGGTTTGCCATAGAAGGTTGCTTGACCTTAAGCTTGAGACAGATCAGGAGGTCAGGGAGATGTCTTAGTTATCTAGTGCTGCTATAACAGAAATACCATAAATAGATGGTTTTGCCAAAGAGAAATTTATTCTTTCACAGTCTAGGAGGCTAGAAGTCCAAATGCAGGATGCCAGCTCCAGGGGAAATCTTTCTCTCTCTGTTGGCTCTGGGGGAAAGTCCTTGATATAAATCTTCCCCTGGTCTAGGAGCTTCTCAGCACAGGGACCCCAAGTCTAAAGGACACGCTATTCTACTGGCTCTTGTTTCTTGGCGGTATGAGGTCCTGCAGTCTCTCTGCTTGCTTCTCTCTTTTGTATCTAAAAAGAGATTGATTTAAGACACAACCTAATCTTGTAGACTAAGTCCTGCCTCATCAATATAACTGCCTGTAATACTGCCTCATTAACATCATAACCTGTTGCTGTCAGGTTGACCCTATAGGACATAGTAGAACTGCCCCATAGGGTTTCCAAGGAGTGCCTGGTAGATTCAAACCGCTGACCTTTTGGTTAGCAGCCAAGTTCTTAACCATCGCACTCATTAACATCTTAGAGGTAGGATTTACAACACATAGGAAAATCACATCAGGTGACAAAATGGTAGATGATCACACAATACTGGGAATCATGGCATAGCCAAGTTGACACAATTTTGGAGGGACACAATTCAATCCATGACAGGAGAGGAAGGGAGCTCACCTGGTGGAGCACCTACCACAGGCAGAGGGCTGTACTAAGCTCATTTCACCCTTACAACCCTCTCATGAAGTGATAGCCCCATTTTATAGCTGGAAAAACTGAGACTCAGGGAAAGTTAGCAGTTTGCCGAAGTCATACTGTTTGTTCGCGTCCTAGTTTCTTAGTGTTGCTGTAACAGAAAATACCACGAATGGGTGGTCTTAAAGCAGAGAAATTACTTTTCTCATAGTGCAGGAGGCTGGAAGTCCAAATTCTGCATGTGGCTCTAGGAGTAGGTCCTCCCTTGTCTATTTCAGCTTCTAGTAGCCAGCAATCTTTGGAGTTCCTGGGCTTGTAGATTCTTCTGTCTCCTTCATCTTCAGATAGAGTCTGTATTCCCCTGTATGTGTTCAAGAGTCTCTCTGTCTAATCTGCTCTTTTTATATCTCAATAGTTACTAGGTTTAAGACACACCCTACACTGATATGGCCTTGTTGATATAACAAAGAAAACCTCCCAAATGGGATTACATCCACAGGCACGGGGGTGAGGATTCCAACACATATTTTGGGGTGACACAATTCAATCCCTAACAGTTAGAGATGGGATTTGAGTCCAGCTCTGCCTATTCCTGCAGTGATGATTTCACAGAGACATCCTTTCTCCCTGTAAACTGGCAAGACTGAGGCAAGGGCAAGGGAAGTACGTGTCCTTGGGTGCTGGTGGACTTAATGTTCGATGAGTCTTCCCAAAGTTTTAGATTGCTCTGCCCACAATCAAATTATCTTTCTGAACCTTGTTACTCACAGACTGGCGCATGGACCAGCAGCACCAGTAGCACCTGGGAGCTTGTTAGAAATGAAGAATGTCAGGACCACTCAGACCTACTGAATCAGAATCTGCATTTTAACAAGATGCCCAAGTGATTCACCCGCATGTTACGATCCGAGAAGTGCTACTTTAAAAATGCCTCCCAAATGCAAAATGATACACCATTTTGGAAAATGATATGGTGCTTCCTTAGAAAGCTAGAAATAGAAATACCATATGATCCAGCAATGCCACTCCTAGGAATATATCCTAGAGAAACAAGAGTCGTCACACAAATAGACATACGCACATGTTCATTGCAGCATGTTCTCAATAGCAAAAAATGGAAACAACCTAGATGCCCATCAACAGATGAATGGATATACAAGCTATGGTACATACGCACAATGGAGTACCAAGCAACGATAAAGAACAATGATAAATCTGAAAAGCATCTAACAACGTGGATGAATCTGGAGGGCAACATACTGAGTGAAATAAGTGAATCACAAAAGGACAAATATTGTACGAGACCACTACTATAAAAACTCATGAAAAGGTTTACACACAAAAAGAAGCAATCTTTGATGGTTATGAGGCAGGGGAGGGGTGGGAATGGAAAAATAGTAAATAGACAATAGATAAGTGGTAACATTGGTAAAGGGTAAGACAGTACACTACACTGGGGGAGCCAGCACAACTTGTACAAGGCAAGGTCGTGGAAGCTCCATAGACACATTCAAACTCCCTGAGGGACCGAATTGCTGGGCTGAGGGCTGTGGGAACCATGGTCTGGGGAACATCTAACTCAATTGGCATAACATAGTTTATAAAGAAAATGTTCTACATTCTACTTTGATGAGTAGTGTCTGGGGTTTTAAAAGCCTGTGAGCAGCCATCTAAGATACTGTACTGGTCTCAACCCTTTGGGAGCAAGGGAAAATGAAGAAAACTAAAGATAAAAGGGAAACTTTAGTCCAAAGGACTAATGGACCTTGACTACCATGGCCTTTACCAGACTGAGTCCAGTACAACCAGATGGACTACCACCACTGACTGCTCTAACAGGGATCACAATAGAGTGTCCTGGACAGAGCTGGAGAAAAATGTAAAACAAAATTCTAACTCACAAAAAAAGATCAGACTTACTGGCCTGACAAAGACTGGAGAAACCCCGAGAGTATGGCCCCTGGAAACATTTTTAGCTCAGTAATGAAGTCACTCCTGAGGTTAGATAGGCCCATGAAACAAAATGAGACTAAAGGGGCACATCAGACCAGGGGCAAGGACTAGAAGGCAGGAGGGGACAGGAAAGTTGGTAATAGGGAACCCAAGGTCAAGAAGGGAGAGTGGTGACATGTCATGGGATCGTTAACCAATGTCATAAAACAATATGTGTACTAATTTTTTAATGAGAAGCTAGTTTGTTCTGTAAACCTTCATCTAAAGTACAATTTGAAAAATTATATAAAAATGCCTCCCAACCCCTAGTCCCTACCCAAGTTGCTATGGAAACCACCCTCCCTTGCCTCTGCTCCAAAAGTCCCCTCTCTTCTCCCAAAGTAAAGTGCTCTGGCAGACACTCACAGGAGACTTGGGGCCCAAGAGTTAAACAGCTACCTCCAAAGATGCTGAATTAAGTCCCAACATAATGTCTGGGACTTTCTACTTTATAAGTGTGTCTCAAGGATAGCTGGGCTGGCCACTCTGCAACAGCCAGAACAGTGGTATGTTGGTAAATGTTTAACAGCTAACTTGGGGTAGAGCCCTGATTTGTAGCATTTGCCAATTTTCATGGAGTAAATCAACCACCTGTCTGTCAGCTTGTCAACTGCAGTGGCTTGCATGTTGCTGGGATGCTGGAAGCTATGCCACTGGTACTTCAAGTACCAGCAGGGTTACCCATGCAGGTTTCAGTAGAGCTTCCAGACTAAGACTAGGAAGAAAGGCCTGGTGATCTGCTTCCAAATATCAGTCAGTGAAAATCCGATGGATCACCACAGAATATTGTCTGATAGAGTGCTGGAAGACAAGCCCCTGGTTTGGAAGGCACTACACAACAGCTGCACAGTGAACTCAAACACGCCCATGATCATGAAAATGGTGCAGGGCTGGGCAGTGTTTTGCTCTGTTACACATAAGGCCACCACGCGTTGGAGCCAACTCAATGGCAACTGACAACATGAAGTAAATACTTCCACCAATAAAAAAAATACTCCCACCAGGACCAATTCCAGGCTACCAGGAACTGAACATAGGCTGGGAAGGGACGCACACAATTGGCTCGAAGGAGAAGGGGCAAGCAGGCACCAGCAGCTCTAACACACGGCTGAGCCAGAGCCTGGGTTGTCTAAGTCGAGCTCCTTCCTATGAGAGGGGAAGCCACAGTATTATTTCAGCTAATGAGGACATAATGTTTCATGGTTGGCTTCAACAACCATTTAAATTTATCCATCTCTAATTAGTTTTGGAAAACAGAAAATGACTCGCCAAATATACTCTGCAACAGCCTGTCAGACCATAAAATTGTCTGTGCTGGCTGTTCTGTGGGAAAACAGAGGGAGTCTTGGGTTTGCCTGGAGAAATATTGGGAAGCCTGTGCTCAGCTTCATGAATAAAACATTTCCAGCAGTTTCTAGGTAGGAGGAGAAAGGGACCTGGGCAAGCTTGTGCAATGTACTTTCCCTTAACCCTTCAGTGGCTACTATTGCTCATTTCCCACCCGGGCCAAGACACGGCAGCCTCATGGTTTTCAGTTCAGAACACAGAGTCCAGCCGGAAATCTGAGGAGCTGGATTGACAGAGAGGAGAGGAAAGTAGCACGGGTGATGGACAATTGGGAACAAATGGACAGGGGAAGGAAAGGAGAACTATTTGAAAAACATTTAGTAAGGTCTGTTTGACTCAAGAGAAAGTTGTTAATTATTGTGGTCATTATCAGCCGCCATTTATGAGCATTTACCATGTGCCAGACTCTGTGCTCGGCATTTCAAGTTAATTATCTCACTGAGTCCTCATAGAAATCTATGCCTTTGTTACTATTATCTCCATTTTACAGAGGAGAAAAGCGTGGTTAAGAAAAGATATTTGCTCAAGGCTGCACAGCTAAGGAAAAAAGGAGGCAGGACTCCAACCCAGGTCAGTCAGATAGCACTGCAATAGGTTGCCTCTTGGTGTGTGGGAGAGCCAGTGGCGCAACGGTTAAGTGCTTGGATGCCAACCAAAAGTTGGCAGTTTGAACCCACTCAGAGACTCTCCTCAGAAAAAAGACCTGGTATCTGCTTTGGTAAAGGTTACAGCCTAGAAAAACCTATCAGGCAATTCTACTCTGTCACAGAGGGTCACTATGAGTCAGAAATTGACTCGACGGCACCTAACAATGACAGGTTTGTGGGAGTGGTGGGGCATGGCTGAAAAGGGAGATGTCCCTCCCTGAGAAAGATTCCAGGAAACCTCTCTGAGTAGGCAGAGGACAGAAGGAAGGGAGACGCGCCATGGTCACTCTTCCTAGGCCCTTAGATGGGGAGCCTAAGTCCAAAAAGCTCCACTTACGAGTTCTTCCCTGCTCAGTCCACTCCTGGATGCCATGCTCAGTTCTGGAACCAACATTTTCAGAGGAAAAATGACAAACCAGTATGTAAGCACAGGGGAGAAAGGGCCTGGAAATCTGCTCTCATAAAGATTTATAGCCTAGGAAACCCTATGGGGCAGTTCTCTGTCCTGTAGGGTTGCTATAAATCAGGAATCAACTTGACAGCACACAATAGACACAAGCACAGGTGACTGACTAAAGAGTGGGACAAGCTACCCTTGTCGGAAAGGAAAGGAATACAGGCCAGGAAGGATAAGGCTGAACAAACGAATATGTTTGTCAGACATTGTTGGCTGATCACATACCTGTTTCCTCTTATACATAAAGTCACCATGCCTCAGAGCTGACTCGACAGGAACTAACAACATCCCTCTTGGCTGAGACTGAGACCGTTGACATTAAGATTCTTCCTGGACACACAGCTAGACCACATAATCCAGCTGTCCTTGCAGTTTGACGGGGTCAAATGACTGAGTTCTAGCCAGTGGAATACGGTGGAAGTCATATAGGACACTTCCAAGCCTGGCCCCTAAGGTCCTCCATGCTCAATCCTTCATGTTCTTTCCCCTTCCACGGTGACCTTGGAGGCTATTTGTTGAATTTGGCAGAGTCACAAGATGGAAAAATTCTGATTTCTGAATTACTGCTTGGGGAAGAACCTCCCACCCATTAAGAACACCAAACTAAACTTTATGTGAGCAAGAAATAAACTTATATTTATTAAGTTTAAAAAAAAAAACCACTATCAAAGAAACTAAGGCCATCAGCCTGCTGAAATCTCACAGGTAGGAAGTAGTCATGATATCCAACACCAAATATCTAATGAGGCACCATATGTTAAAAGATTTATTGATGTTACCTCAAGGTAGAGAACTAAGACCAAGCCTAAAATCCGATACAAGCCTGATCCCAATCCAGTATACGAAAAAAAAATTTCCTAAGAATCAGAGATGACCTAAGATCTGGCCCTGCCCACTCTCCAACCTCATGTCCTGTTGCTCTCCCATTGGCTGTCTGTCCTTCCTTCTGTTCCATGATTATCTTGAGCTCTTTCTTGCCTCAGGCCAGTGTGCATGCAAATCCTTGCGCTTCATAACTCGAATACATCATAAGTCAGAATTACCTGTACCGTAAGTAGAAGCTTTCCCGCCCCCCCTTTTTGTTGTTGTTGTTGTTGTTGTTAGTTGCCCTTGAATGGATTCCAACTCACGGTGACCCTATGTGTGCAGAGTAGAACTGCTCCCTAGGGTTTTCAAAGCCATGATCTTTTGGAAGCAGATCGCCAGGCCTATCTTTCGAGGTGCCTCTGGCTGAGTTTGAGCCGCCAATGTTTTGGCTACTAGCAGAGTGCTCAATCAGTTGTATCGCCCAGTTTAAACGTTGCATCCTAAAACAGAAGCTTTTCTTTTCTTATCTATCCTACCTAAAATGGATCCCTCCCATTATACTCTCTGTGTTTTATCTCATTTCTTGATAGTACTTATTATGTTTTTCAGTTTCTTCTAGTCACTTGTCTGTCTCCTTCACGAGATCAAGGACCACACCTCCCACACTCACCAATGAATCCCCAGTGTCCAGCGTGTGATCTGTGATAGTGGCTCAACAGATGATTGTTGAGCACAGGAACAGATTATAACAGTGGACAATAGCAAACAATTCAAAGACCCAACCAAAGAGAGAGATAAAGGAATTTAAGGTACATGCGCTTCATAAAATGCTCTAGAGCCATTCAAAATTAACACTAAGAAGACTTTGTAGTAGCATAGGGAAATATTATTAGGTTAGAAAATGCTCATTACTTTATGATTGCAACTCTGTAAAACTACAACGCCATATGGCCAGCAACTAAAAGTAAACACAGAAAATTGGCAACAGTCAAGTGATTTGCTCGGGTGGTGAAATTGTGGGTGTTGTTGTTTTTCTCTCTTTTATTTCTGCTTCTGTTGCGATTATGCTGTTTGCTCAACAATTTGTTTGTTTTTCCATCACTCAACTAGGCACAGAGCTAAACTGCCTAAGAAGGGAATCAAACGTTTATGCAGAAATATACATTTTTCATTATTCGTGGGTTCCAGATTTGTGAATTCACCTACTCACTAAAATTTATTTGTAACTCCAAAGTCAGCACCCATGGTGTTTTTCTGGTCATTGGAGAACATGTGCAGGGCAGCAAAAAATTTGAGTCAGCTGACACACGTGTTCCCAGCTGAGGTCGGATATGCTGCCTTCTTGTTTCAGCTCTCATACAGTAAACAAGTATCCTTTTGCAGTCAATTTGGTACCACGTTTTTCATATTTTTAAGCTTTTTGTTGGTGATTGTGCTGCTTAAAATGGCCCAAAGCATAGTGCTAAAGTGCTGTCTAGTGTTCCTAAGCACTAGAAGGCTGTGATATGTCTTCTGGAGAAAATACGTGTGCTATGTAAGCTTCGCTCAGGCATGACTTATATGCTATTGAATGATGCTATGTACCGTGAGTTCAATGTTAATAAATCAACAATATATATTAAACAGGTGTCTTTAAACAGAAACATGCAGAAAACAAGGTTATGTATTGTTCGGTTGATAAAAAATGTTGCGACCAGAGCCTTGCAGGACCCTAACCCTGTACTTCCTCTGGGAGCACTGGCTCAGTTTCCGCTAATTCAATGTTCATAGTGACTTTATAGAACATAACTACCGTAAATAACGAGAATCGACTGTATGTGAAACGAAACTCTTTCACATGTTTCTAGAGCTAGCTGGGGACATGGTGAAGTGGGGAGCAGGATGCAGCTTAGCCTCTTGAGCCCCCGTAAATGGCCTTGCAGTTATGCATCAGGAGTGGGACCACATCCAAAATACCTAGAAAGAGGTGGTTTCCCATGGAGAAAACAGGGTATGGCTACCTGATAAAAGGAGGAATCCTGCTGGCTGGCAAAAAATAACATTGATACCCACCACATCAGTCAAGATGTCTTCATAACAACAACTTACAAGTATACAGCTTTTCTTTGTCTTTTAAGGTAAAGTCACATACGTAATCTCACTCAATCCTTAAAACCCCTCTTGTGAGGTCACTGGTTATCATACACATACTACAGTTTACAAAACTAACACTTGGAGAGGTTACCTTCTTCATGCTTACCTTACAGGGTAGTGGTGTATCAATGAAGGTGGTGATTTCTATGACGTAGAATTATATACCTCCTGGGAGGAAAAACGTGCCATAAATTTACTTAGCCAGGTCAATAGCAATGAATTCCCATAACTGTACAATAATGCTAAAGCTACACTACCAAGGTGTATGAACAGCCTGCTCAGGAAACCCAACAGGATGGTACGGTGGTTCCCAAGCTTTTTCCCATTGTGAAATAAGTGACGGGTGACAGTTACGTGTGTGATACACCTCCATGGAAATCCTCAGGGTCACGCACAGTTCCCAGCCACTAACCAACATGACTTTCCCACCTGCTCAGGAAAGCATCTTGCCACAAAAGTAAGCCAGGAGGTTGTCAAGTAAATCATTCAAAACTTTCAATATTTTCACAATTATTAGCATGAGAAGTAATTTTTTGCACAGTGGCTGTCTTAGTTATCCAGTGCTTCTGTAACAGAAAAACCGTAAGTGGATGGCTTTAACAAAGAGAAGTTTATTCTCTCACAGTCCAGTAGGCTAGAAGCTCAAATTCAGGGCACCAGCTCCAGGGTAAGTCTTTCTCTCTCTGCTGGCTCTGGAGGAAGGTCTTTGTGATGCATCAGTCTTCCCTTGGTCTGAGAGCATTTCAGAGCAGGAACCTCAGGTCCAAAGGACGTACTGACTTCTTAGTGGTATGATGTTCCCATGTCTCTCTGCTCACTTCCTGTATCTCAAAAGAGATTGGCTTAAAACACTACCTAATCTTATAAAAAATAGACCTCATCATTTTTTTTTAATCCATCATAGTGATTGGATTTACAACATATAGGAAAATCACATAAAATGGTAGACAGTCACATAATACGGAGAATCACACCCCAGCTAAGTTGACAGATATTTTGGGGGGATACAATTCAATCTGTGACAGTGGCTAAGAACATGAACTTTAGTGACAGACAGGACATGGTTTCAAATATCAGGTCTAACTCTTTCTAGCTCTATGACCCCGAGCAAGTTTCTTTACTTCTCTGTGCCTCAGTTTTCTCATCTATAAATTGGGAATGATAATACCCATCTCAAAGTATTCCAGTAAGAGTTAAATAAGACATACAAAGCTCTTTGTACCAGGCTTGGTACATAGCATATATTCAACAAGGATTAGCTAGTAATAGCAGTAGTATTCTGTTAAAAATTGCTTGAAATATACTTCAAAAACGACTACAACACTATATATACACAATGGAATATTACTCTGTCATAAAGAGAAATGAAGTCCTGCTCCATGCCACAACATGGATGAATCTTAAAAATATTATGCTGAGTGAAATAAGGCAATCACAAAAAGACAAATAATTCTATGACTTCACTAATATGAAATACTTAGAATGGCACATGTATAGAGATCAGAGTTTAACAGTGGTTACCAGGGCAGGAGGGAAGAGGAAAGAGAAAATCTTGTTTAGGTAACAGTGCGTTTCTGTTTTTGAGCATGGAAACATGGCAATGGATGTTGGTGGTAGTTGTACAACACAATTGATGTCATTGGTTTCATTGAATTGTACAAGTGAAAAACATCATATTGGCAAATGTCGTATTACCTATATTTTTACAATTAAAAAAAAAAAAAGACCACAATACATTAGACAAACTCTGGCTCAGAGTGACCGTGTTCTGAGTTTTGCCCACACAGAGTTCAGAGTTGGACAGTTGGTATTATGAGTTCAGGATGAGGCTAGACCATTCCACCCAGGAATCCTACCATTGTCTGTGGCATTCCCTCATTAGCATTAGACCCTGTGAAGGGTGAAGAAGGAGAGAAGGGCAGAGAACACACAAATAAATATTGATGAATCACAGACAAACACTTGGCACCCTCACCAAACATTTACCAGAAAAATACACATACAAATCTCTCCAGAGGGCTTCTTAAAGGAGGAAGGGTTGGCCTTGAAGATTTGGATAGTAGGGGCAGGGCAGAGCTGAGCCAGGTATTTGCAAAAAGGAGGGAACCGGGGTCAAAGGAGACAATTTGTGCCAGAGAGCTGTGAGCCAAAGTTTCCTTGCCTCTTCCATCATCCTCTGCCGTTCCCAAAATAACTCAGCCCTTTGGCTAAGTTATCAGGATGTTCCAAGTTGGTTCTGCTTGCACCGTTTCCCCAGCTAGCTAATTAAACGTAGCACATTTAATTGAATCATAGTGAAGCCCATCGCTGATGTCTCTACACCCAGAGGGGGAAAGGTGAAGTGTGATGAAAACCAACTGCCTCTTCCTGGTGCCAGCTAGAGTTCTGTAGATATTTTCAAACCTCAGCATAAAAAGGCATGATATTTGCAGTAATATCATGTGTGGATTAAAGTAATCTCCCAAACAAGAGAAGGGAAGATATCTGTTTTATACAACAACAGTTCAGTAAATTTTGTTTAGCTTGCATAGGATACAGTTAATTACAGTAATTTATCAAAATGGCATTAGGTGGTATTCACACACGTAAAGAGTATTTCCCCACAGTTGAAAATGCTTAGTTTTATAAAAGCTGAAGCTAGTACTAATTGAATTTTCACTTGGGCAGATAAAATCTTTAACAACTCCGGAATAACTAAATGCTCTCTGCTCAGTGATGTGGATCAGGGTGATTTACAACACCTTTCACACAATCATGCTAATTTTGCTTTCTTATGATTAATTAAAACAATTTGTTCATTCTCCCTAACATGGAATTAGGGCACCCAAGGAGTTGGCTTTTATTGCCAACTTCCCTATCCAGCAATAAAAGCAATTTGCACACCCTGTCTTCAAGAAAGTGGTAAGTAAATGGGTCCCTGATGGACAGATTTTGTCAAGTTCAACTGTGCTCTTTGGAAGATGACAGAAGTGAGACTGATGGGCAGATAAATTTCTAGTTCAGAGGTTAAAAGGACTGTAGTGGAAATCTCATGGAAATCCCCCATTTCACAGGTGAGAAAACTGAGGCCTGGAGAAGATAACGAGTTTTCTGCAACTGATAAGGTCCCGTTTTGGACAGAACTGGTATGAATCTCCAGCTACCCTGATACTTAACCCAGTCTTTTGGAGAAAGAGCACTGAACTGGGAGTTAATAAACCTGGATTTAAGAACCAATCCTGCTACTGACAGTGCACTTGATCTCACTTGAACTCACTTTGCTCTTCTGTAGAACTGGGATGAAAGGGCTTTGGGAAAGTCTGTGGCCAGAAAGATTAATAAAATATTGGCTTCAAGAAGAATAACGAAAACAGTAGCCATAAAACGAGATGGCTTCTACTCTTCAAATACAGAGTACTTTTCAGATTACTTGGCAATACTTGATGAGGACTTGCTGCGAGCTAGACCCTAGGCTAAGTATTCAGTCTCAGAGAGGTGACATAACTTGCCTAAAGCCACCCAGCTTGCAAGGGCAGAGCCACGCTTTGTACCCAGGTCTTTCTTGTTCCAGAGCCATGAGGTTCCAGGGGTAGAATCTCAAAAGCCTAGAGGAGCCAGACCAATTAAAAAATATGTGAATTTGGCAAGTGTATGGCAATAAGAAACTGTGTGTGGGACCTCTGAAAAAACAGAAAGTGCACGCCCCACTAAATTAAGGAAAACATTTTAAACTCTGGTGTGCCTTCCCATCGGGCCACGTTTAGCCTGCAGGCCACTAGTTTACAATCTCTGCCGAGCATAATGCCGCCTCACTTTAGAATCATCATGGGTGTGGAGAGACTTGATAGAGAACTTCAGAGACCACACCCCAACCAAAATAACACCCCACCAGCGTTCATGGAGGGTCTTCTTGCTATTGTGTGCCATAGAGTCTCTTTCAATTCATAGCAACTCTATGTTATTAAGCAGAACTACCCCATAGGGTTCCCTAGGCTGTAATCTTTATGGGAGCAGATCACCAGGATTTTCTACCACAGAGCAGCTGACGGGTTCGAACCACCAAACTTTCCTTTAAGAGCCAAGCACTTAACCTTTGCACCACCAGAGCTTCTGTTGGGGGCCGAAGCTCCCTGAAATTTGGGGGAAGTGGGTGAGGTAAAAATAAGACAGTGTTTTCATCCAGTGGCAGAGTATTAACTTAAAGTAAATATACCTGAAGTTCTCAGGCCACAAATTAAGCTATTCATACCATCTCAACATGGAGGAAAGCGTCCAGCTCCAGAAAACAGGAGACTGAGTTACAACAATCTGCCTCTAGTAACCACTACCATTTATTGAGAGCTTACAACTGGCCTACGCTAAGAGCTTTACATGAAGTAGGTACTATTAATATCATCGTTTTAGACGAGAAAAATAAAGTTTAGAGATCTTCTCTCTGAGTAAGTAACCCGAGATTACACTGCCATTCACCACAGAGTGGCTTAAAACAGCACAAGTGTATTATATTATAGTTCTAGGGGTCAGAAGCCCAAAATGGGTCTCCTGGGCTAAAATCAAGGTGTCAGTAGGACTGCGTTCCTTTTACAGGCATCAGGAGAGAAGCCATTCCTTGCCTTTTCCAGCTTCCAGAGGCAGCCTGCTTTCCTAGGATGGTGGTCCTGGGTTACTCCAACCTCTGCTTCTGTCATTACATCTCCTTCTCTGGCTGTTTTAATGATTTGTGATTACACTGGGCCCACCCAGAAAATCCAGAATAATCTCCTCAACTCAAAATTCTTAACTTAATCACATCTCCAAAGCCCCTTTTGCCATGGAACCTCGTAAACTATATCCTCAGATTCCAGGGATGAGGACCTGGACATCCTTGAAGAGGAAAGGGGAAGGGGTATCATGCTGCCTACCACAGCGAGCGGTATAGAATCAGTAGATATCATAGGGAAGACAGAGCAGGGCTTTCCATCACACGCCTCACACCGAAGCAGGTGAGAATCTGCATTAGACATTCCTGAGTTTCCAGGTGACATCTCAGCAAACTCACCCTGGCAGTCACACAACCAGCACCCAGGGACACTGGCACCTCTCTTCCCTTCCTGAATTTCCCACCCACACCCTCCTCAAAACTTCAGGTTCCTCTCGCTTCTATACCACAGAACAAATCAGTTCTCTCAAGCTATGCCTCTCCAACACATCTGCAAGCCCACCTCTGTGATCAACTAAGCAAAGAGTCTTCCCCTGAACAGATGCACATGCTGTATAAAGCCCTTGGGGTAAAAAAGGTCGATACTTACTTCTGGATAGCTACCAAAAATAAAAAAAAATAACGCTGTGGATTTGACTTCGCCACATGGCAATGCCACGTGTGTCATAGTAGAACCGTGCTCCATAGGGTTTTCTTTTTTTTTTTTTTTAACTGCACTTTAGGTGAAAGTTTACAGCTCAAGTTAGTTTCTCATTCAAAAATGTTGTGACATTGGTTGCAATCCCCAAAATATGACAACACTCTCCCCTTTTCCATCCCGGGTTCCCTGTGTCCATTTGCCCAGATTTCTGGTCCCTTCCTGCCTTCTTATCTTGCTTTTGGGCAGGAGCTGCCCATTTGGTCTAACGTATTTGATGAAACTCTAAGAAGTACATGCCTCACATGTGTTATTATTTGTTTTATAGGCCTGTCTAATCTTTGTCTGAAAAGTGGGTTTGGGGGATAGTTTCAGTTATGAGTTAGTGGAGTGTCAGGGGGCCATCCTCTTGGGGGTCCTTCAGTATCTGTCAGACCAGTGTGTCTGGTCTTTTGTTATGAATTTGAATTTTATTCTACATTTTCCTCCCACTCTGTCCAGAACTCTCTGTTGTGATCCCTGTTAGAGTGGTCGGCGGTGGTGGCCGGGTCCATAGGGTTTTCAATGGCTGATTTTTGGGAATTTGATCACCAGGCCTTTCTCCTGAGGCACTTTCGGGTGGACTCAAAACTCCAACCTTTTGGTTAGCAGCCAAGCACATTAACCATTTACAACACCCAGGTACTCCACAGCTACAAACGTGGAGGGGTTCCAGAAGGGCCTTAGAAATGCCGCATGCAGCCCAGGCTCTCCCAGGATGACCAAGGGAGCTGCACGCCTCGGAACTGACAGGAGCCCTGCAAGGGAACGCGCCCATGGCTCTCACTCGCTCACACGTCTGAGCGCGCTGACAGTTCTACCTTGGCACCTGCCCACACAAAACTACCGTGAACCTGAAGTGACAGCTTTTCCTGACAGTATTGCATTCCACAACTTTCTTTATCCACAGACTCTTCGTGCAGCAGTGAAGAAACCCTGAATGCTTGGGGAGGGGCTGGCAAAGCAGCTACATCTGCCATTTGTCTGCAAATATTGTCAGATCCTCAAGTGCAAGGCCTTCTAGGTAGGAATAGATCACTACAATCAAAAGGCAGAAATGGTTCAGCAGGCTGTGCAGGGCAATGCAAAATGCTATCTCCTCCTTCCTTGGAATAAAGGATGTTCTAGTGAAGAGCACACACCATTAAATCTAACCACCTGGGTTAGCATACCAGCTCCCAACTTTCAAGCTGAGTAACCATGGACAAGCTACTTAACCTCTCTGAGCTCCAGTTTCTTCATCTGTGAAATGGGGATAATAAGAATAGTTCTCTCTTAGGGTTGGCTGGAAAAATCAAATGGGATAATGCAGGTAAAACTTCGAGCACTATGTTGGCACTGTTAAAAAAGCCAAATTGCTTAGAGAAACACCAAAAATTAGTGTAACAGAATATATTTATTGTGAGTAGATAATGATTCAAGTTGGATGGTGTCACCTGAATATGTCGGGAAGGCCCTCCAAAGAGGAGATAGTAAAAACAGGTTACATAGGTCATTGTTACGTTAAATTCTCAGATAATAACATCAAATCACAAGCACAGTTGACCAAGGTCCATAGGTTATAGAAACAGAATCACCAAGGACACTCCATACATCCTAAAACAGCCTCTAGTCAGATCCTGGAGTTCCTGCTTCTTGAAGCTGGATGCATATAAATAATTTTCCAAAAGAACCCAATGCCTGAGGCAAATGTCTCTGGTAAGCTGTTTACTAAGCTATTGTCCAACCTGGAGATGACTCCAGGGAACCAGTTCCTACAAAGTTCAAAAAGACACCTAAGGGCGGATGGCCTGTATGGGTGACCCCAATTCCATAAACGCAGAAATCTGGATTCCAGGAGAGTTAAAATGATTTTGTCAGCGCTTAGTATGCTATTTTAGTATCATCATTATTTTAATTATTATTCACTCTGAGATAGGCCCACATGCTAAATTACATGGCATTGTTAGTTGCCCACTGAGTCATCCCCAGTCATGGTGAGCCCATGCTCAACAGAATGAAATATTGTTTGATCTTGTGGCATTTTCACAATCGCTGGTATGCTCAAGTTCATTGTGACAACCACTGGGTATTTTGATGCCTTCCAACCTAGAAGGCTCATCTTCCAGCGCTATATCAGACAATATTTTGTTGTGCTCCATAGTCCAGAAGCTCTGCTGAAACCTGTCCATCATTGGCAACCCAGCCGGTATTTGAAATACCAGTGGCATAGCTTCAAGCATCACAGTGACACGCAAGCCACCGCAGTACAACAAACTGAGAGATGGGTGGTAGCATTAGAATGATAGGTGTTCTGGATTTGAAAGTTAAATTTGGCATTTGCTGTGAGATAGATGAAATTCGTCTGAAGCACTTCTCCAACCCTAATCCCCATTTTCTCCTGAATATCCCAGACCCTTCTGTTCAGTGCTTCTTTGCCAAGTCCTTTACCACTGTTTCCCTCCTTAGAGTCCTCAAAAGGGGTCTTCTTGCTTTCCCAGCTAGAAAGCAAGGCCCCACAGCTCATCAGCGGAAAGTTGATTTGGAGTCCATGGTCACCGCACCTCTCTGTGCCACCTCTTCCCTGCACCCTTCCCTCAGGATCCTGCCCTCTGCATGGGTGACAGTGAATGGCAACTCTCCAGGTAACAAAGTCAGGAGGGAGCTCTCCTTGCCCTGAGGCTTGGGCTCACCCAGCCAGTCTCAAAAAGGAGACCTTTTTGACTTAGGACCTCTGGTATCAGACTCAAATTCTTAGGCATTTAAGGTAAAAGAAACCTCAACCATCTTCACTTTACAGGTGGGAAAACAGGTCCAGAGGGGAAAAAAAGCTTACCATTTACTAAGCACCTTTGATGTGCCACTTAAGGTGCTTTCTCAGATGACCATGTGCTTGCCCAAGAGCATGTGACTTGTCCAAGGTGCTAAATGCTTAATCAAGATTCTCTCAGGACTCATCTGTTTTACATGCCAATGTCAGCTGTCCCTAGAGCTTTCTTCCCTAACGTTTATCTTGCGTATTATAAGCATCAAGCGTAATCTGGGTGTTTTACACACACTAATTCATCTTATACTTTGAACACCCTTCTAAGAATATACTCCTATCAGCCTCACTTTACAGATGAGGAAAGGGAAGCAGGAGGTAAAGCCACTGCCTGAATTGGCACAAACCTGGAGGGCAAAGGCTGAAATTCGAATCCAGGCAGTCTGTCTCCAGAGTCCACAATTAGAACCTCTGTACTCAACTGCCACCTTCAACACGTTGCCTCTACTTAAACTTCTCTTAGGTCTGTAAGGTCGTTGGGCCTTAATGGAGCAATCCTCACTATGCGAGTGAAAAATAAAATCAATTAGGAGGTGCCAAGTACAGGTGTCACAAGCCTTCAAACTCATAGCACAAAGACTTCAAATGGACCTTCAAGAGTTCTTGCTTCTCCCAAGGGGTCCCTTGGCTCTGGCTCCACAGATACCATTAGCATAATGACAACCCCGCTGGTCTCCTCAGCCCCCGTTGCCTGAGTGAGTGGCTGCCTCCTCCAGCCCCCTGCTCTGCTTCACGCTCCACTGGAGAGCAGAGACAGCCACGTTCATCTACTGCAGAAGTGTGAATACCCACTCAGCAACCGGCAGGCCTTTGTGGCCGGCTCACCAGAAAGACCCGTGGGTTTCCCCTGGCTGATCCAATATTCAAAAAGAGGAGAAGCAATAAAATTAAAAATATGAACAGCATAGGAAAATCCAGCAGAAAAATGAGGTTTATCAAGAATTAAGACTATTTCATTTATTGAAAGTTCTTATTATCACAGGAGACCATGGGGAGTACAAATGGCTAATATGCTCTGCTGCTAACCAAAAGGTTGGAGGTTCAAGCTCACCCAGAGCCACCTCAGAAAAAAGGCTTGGCAATCTACTTCCAAAAATCTGCCATTGACAACAAAATGGAGGTAAATTCTACCCTGACACAAATGGGGTCACCACGAGTCAGTCAACTCAACAGCAACTGGTTTTATTATAACTTCTCACCTTCTCAAGCTTCTAAGCAAAATTTCTAAAATGATATCTAATTACCAAATCTTTATTCTATATTATTTAAAAATGAAAAACAGAAAAACCATAGAATTTGCATTTCACTTCTGCAAAATACTAGGGACAGTGTTCACTTCTTCAAAATAGTCATAAATTATGTTGTCATCCTTTGAAGATAATTTCAGATAGGGAATCACAAAATGGAAAACACTTTCTATAAACTTTGATATTAAGACTTCTGCTTGTGTGGGGCAGTGTACTGTGGTTTTTAAGACTGTGGGCTTGAGAGTCAGCCTGCCTGGGTCTGGGTCTCCATCGTACTACTCACTAACTCTGTGACCCGGGCCAATTACCTTTCTTGACCCAGCTTCACTCTTCCTCTATAAAATGAGGATGATACTAATATTAATGTGGTGGAATCACTATGAGAATCAAATAAGATAATGTATGTAAGCTTTCAATAAATGTTGGTCATTATTGTTACGTGTCGCTGAGTCAATTCTGACCCACAGAGACCTTATGCATAACAGAATGAAATGTTGCCCTGTCCTGTGCCATCCTCACAATTGTCACTATGCTTGAGCCCATTTTTGTAGCCACTGTGTCAACCCATCTTGTTGAAGAGTCTTCCTATTTTTCACTGACCCTCTATTTTACCAAGCATGATACCCTTTTCCAGGGATTGGTCCCTCCTGCGAACATGTCCAAAGTACGTGAGATGAAGTCTCACCATCCTCGATTCTAAGGAGCATTCTGACTGTACTTTTTCCAAGGCAGATTTGTTTGTTCTTCTGGTGGCCCATGGTATGTTCAATATTCTTCTCCAACACCACAATTCAATGGCATCAATTCTTCTTCAGTCTTCCTATTCCGAGTCCAGCTTTCACATGCACATGAGGCAATCGAAAATGCTGTGGTCATTACAAGCACATTATTATTTATTACTTTTTATATGTATAAGAAGTCTTTCTATTGGAAAAGACTGAAATTAGTTTAAACAAAAAGAAGGAAGTGCATTGGCTTACTTCTCTAGGAGGCCCACAGGCTTGTCAGGATCCAGGGACTGAAACAGTGTCCCTGTTCGACACTCCAGAGTTGATCTCAGCTTTGGTCTATGATCCTGATTATCTCAAGTTCCTTGGGGACATTGTTTCTGGGATTGACTTATAGATACAGGGAGCAAGACAGAGCTACCAACTCCACCTTTAATTCCGAAAATCCCAAGGAAGTCATATGAATTTTCCTGTGGCCAGGGAAGCGGGAACTATAGTTAGCGACCCCATCAGAACAACACAGAATAGAAGAAAATTTCTCCAAATGAAGAAGGGAAGGATACTGAGAGGAGTAGGGCAATGGATGGTGGGCAGACCAAAACAGTAGATGTTCATTATACTTGTTGTTAATACGTGAACCAGTTTTTCACAGCAAAGCCCCTTTAAAGAGTTTTTGCTATGAATGGATAAACAAACTGTGGTACATACACACAATGGAGTATTATGCAACGGTAAAAAACAATGATGAATCTGTGAAGCACCTCATAACATGGATGAATCTGGAGGGCTTTATGCTGAGTGAAATGAGTCAATCACAAAAGGAAAAATATTGTATGAGACCACTACTGTAAATATTCATGAAAACGTTTAGATACAAAAAGAGACAATCTTTGATGGTTACGAGGGAGGGGAGGGGTGGGAATGGAAAAACATTTAATAGACAATAGATAATGGAAACTTTGGTGAAGGGTAAGACAGTACACAATACTGGGGAAGCCAGCACAACCTGTACAAGGCAAGATCATGGAAGCCCCATAGACACATCAAAACTCCCTGAGGAACCAAATTGCTGGGCTGAGGGCTGTGGGGACCATGACCTTGGGAAATATCTAGCTCAACTGGCATAACATACTTTCTAAAGAATATGTGCTACACTGTGCTTTGGTGAGTAGCATCTGGGGTCTTAAGAGCCTGTGAGTGGCCATCTAGGATACTCCACCGGTCTCACCCCTTCGGGAGCAAGGAAGAATGAAGAAAACTAAAGACACAAGGCAAAGATTAGTCAAAAAGGACTAATGGACCACATCTACCACAGCCTCCACCAGACTAAGGCAAGTACAAAGAGATGGTGCCCGGCTGCCGCCACTGACTGCTCTGACAGGGATCACAATAGAGGGTCCCAGACAGAGCTACAGAAAAACGTAGAACAAAATTCTAAGTCAAAAAGAAAGACCGGACTTGCTGGCCTGACAGAGACTGGAGAAACCCTGAGAGTATGGCCACCGGATACCCTTTCAGCTCAGTAATGAGGCCACCCCTGAGGTTCACCCTTAAGCCAAAGACTGAACAAAACAAGACCAAAGGGGAGCACCAGCCCTGGGGCAGGGACTGGAAAGCAGGAGGGAATAGGAAAGCTGGTAATAGGGAACCCCGGGGTTGAGAAGAGAGAGTGTTGACATGTCATGGGGTTGTTAACCGTTGTCATACAACAATGTGTGTACTGTTTGATGAGAAACTAGTTTGTTCTGTAAACCTTCATCTAAAGTACAATAAAAAAAAGAGTATTTGCTAACTATGTAGATCTATGCTATTTGATAGGTACACACGTTATTCAATAAATAGAGATGAACCATATACAACAGAAGTTGTATACTCTTTGCAAACAGAGATTATACTTTCTTCTGTCCTCCATGGTGCCCAGCAGAGAACAAGTATTCAAAGAAGTATTTGTAAAGTGACTAATAACTTAGCCCTGGAATCAAATTCTGTCGCTTTATTAATCAGGATAAGTTAGGTCATGCTTCAGTAAAAAATACCCTCCCACCCCCCCAAATCTTAGCTACTGCAGTGCAATTAATTCACTTTTGTGTGTGGCCTTTCTAGCCATGGTCTTGTAACTCCCATCCAGGTGATTGTGTGATAGGGTAATTGTGCCCTACCAAGGGGATTGGACAGTTTTGCCTTAAAAGAGAGACAATTCCAGAGCAGAGAGGAAGAGCCCACCACCACCAAGAAAGGAGAGACCAGCAGGGGAGACCCGGCAGCAGAATACTTGGAAGCAGGAGACAGCAAGGTAGGCTTCCTGGCCCACGGAGAGAGAAAGCTGACTGCCTTTGGGCAGAGACTGAGGGCCAGGGAGAGATGTGCCTGCAAGCACAGCTGGGGAGAGGCTATCCTGCTGGAAGAACTGTATCCTGAGTGTTCCTGAGCCTGAATTGTAACTGTTACTTCCCTAATCCCAAACCCAGTGCCATCGAGTCGATTCTGACTCATAGCGACCCTATTCGAGCTGCCGACCCTTTGGTTAGCAGCCTTAGCACTACTTCCGTAATAAACCCCCATAATCATGAGTAGGGAATCATGAGTAGGGTCTGTGATTTCTGTGTGGCCATTGCAATGAATTATCCGAACCCAGCAGAGAGTGTTGTGGGAGGGACTATTGGTGTCAGAGTTGGAAAGGATAGCTGAGAAAGGAATGTCTGATCTCTGTCTCATAGGAATCAGCCTTGGGCTATTGATCTTGGTTCTCCTCCCCCCTTGTGGAGTTGAAGAAGGTAAGACACCACCTCCAAGCCGTTTTTGCAGTGACTTAGTACAACAAGATTTATTTCTTACTCACACTAAGACCGCTGTGGGTCCAGGCGACTCTCTAAAGGCACCTGTCCTCTAGGAGATGCTGAGATTCAATTGGTGGAGGTCCCACTGTCCTGCAGTGTACCATCTGGAACACAAGGCCCCCTCAGTCAACAAGCGGAGAGAGCTGTAGGGGTGTCTCAGACTGGCAATTAAATCCTTCCCTCCGGAAGTGACCTCTATCCTTCTGTTCACAGCCCATTGGCCAGCCCCAGTCACCGGCCCCACCTAACTGCAAAGAAGTAGCAAATGTCACCCTCCCATATGCCTAGAAGGAAAGCAGAATCCATGTGAGCGCTAGCTGTCTCTGCCACAACCATTTCAAACAAAACTATATTCCATACAAATTATACCCCAATTTTTAAATACTAAAAAGGCCCAAAGAAAATAAAATAACCTAAAACCTATTAAGATGGCTTTCCTACTGCCCCATCGAGAGAATTACAAACACTTCTGACTAAAATATGACAGAGACTAATTCCACTTGAAAGGTCAAATTTTATTTATTTTGCACGCTGTATTAGGCAGAAACGACCTTCAAAATCCAATTGACCATGCAATCTTACCAGAGGGCAAACTTGACAGTTCTTTCCAAAAGCCTTTTTTAAAAAAAAAAAAAAAAAAACATGGCTACTTTTTTGACCCCATAATTCCACTTCTGTGATTTAACCCGAGGAAATGAGCATGGATGTGCACAAAGATTTGGCTATGAGGCTGTTCCTTGCACCCCGTTTGTAATAGGGAAAAGGAAGAATTAACCTAAACGGCAGCAAGAGAGTGTTGGTTAAGTAAAATAAAATGTATCTTCACAATGGTATAATATGCAGCCATTAGTAACCGCATTGTAAAGATGTATTTATTAATGTGAAAAAAGGTTTGCGATACATTAAGTTAAAAAAAAAAAAAAACACAGGCTATAAAATGGTACATATACCACACATGCCTTGGAAAGTTGCTAGAAGAAAATATATCAAGGAATTAATGATGTTTGTTCCTGTGTGGGTGGGATTATGGGTGTTTTTATTTTCTCATTTTTGCTAGACTATTATTTTCTGCTATTACAAGTACGGCCGTTGAAATAAGAAAAAACGGTAGTCGAAGTTATAAATAAATAATATCCTTGGGCCTATCATACACCCACTGTTTACAATGGGACTTTTATCTTAGCAACTGACTGTGGATGATCAGGTTCTTTTTAGTCTCTACTGTCCACAGGCATTACTGATGGCAATAATAGCAGGAGCATTTCTGGGATGCAGCACTTCCCAGTTTATAAGCCCTTCGGCATTCACAAGGCTCCCAACAACTCTAAGGGTAGGTCATTTAGGCTTTGCTACACCCATTTTACAGAGAAGGAAACTAAGGCTCAAAGCCATTAAGTGACTTGTCCCAGGGTGTAGGCTATACAAGCAGCCAGGACCCTTCCAGGCCACAGCTCTGCCCAACATCAGAGAGCACTATGTGTTCCAGGGGTGCCATTCACACAGAATATAACGTGAAAGGTGCCCCCTGGAGTTGTGCAGGGTCCAGTCCTGCCCAAGCCCTGGCTAGATAGCCCCAAGCTCTCTGACACTAATCAGCTGATTTGTGAGTTTGATACAACTGTGTCAATAGGGCCCTAAAGGTAAGTAAATTAGTAGAAGCCCTGGGTGGCGCAAATGGTTACCATGCTCGGCTGTTAAGTGAAAGGTTGGAGGTTCGAGTTCATCCAAAGGCACCTCAGAAGAAAGACCTGGCAATCTGCTTCTGAAAAATCAGCCATTAAAAACCCTACAGAGCACAGTTCTGCTCTGACACACATGGGGTCGTCACGAGTCGTAATCTATTCAAGAGAGATTGGTTTTTATTTTTGAGCACTTACTATACGCCAGGTACTTTTCTAAGTATCTTATGCACATTAGTTCATTTAGTCCTCACAACAACCCCATGAGATAGACGCTATTACTACGCTCACTTTACAGATAAGAAAATTACCCTCCTCATGTCCCATGGCTAGTAAGTGGGGAAGCGAGGATTTGAAGCCTGGCAGTCTGGCTCAGAGCTGGCACTCACTCACAGCCTCCATACTGTATTCTCTTCCTCAGTAATACCTAACGCATTTTGAGCACTCCATATATGCCAGGCACTGTTCTAAATACTAACTCATTTAACCCTTATGACAGCCCTGTTAGATAGGTATTGTTATTATCCCCATTCTACAGATGGCAAAACTGAGTCACAGAGGAGTTAAGTGACTTGCCTAAGATCACACAGGTAGTGGGGCCATGGAAGTATGGTAGATCCAACCTTGGAGAAATTAAAGAATTGTCACAGCATTTGGTGGATGAACAAGAGTGGACAGGAGTCCTAATCAAAGTGAAAGGTAGATGCTCTTATTCAACATTGTGTTGGAGGTCCTAGCCAGAGCAATTAGGCTAGATGAAGAAATAAAGGGCATCCAGTTTGGCAAGGAAGAAGTAAAATTATCTCTATTTACAGATGACATGATCTTATACACAGAAAACCCTAAGGAATCCTCAAGAAAACTACTGAAACTAATAGAAGAGTTCAGCAGAGTATCGGGATGCAAGATAAACATACAAAAATCAGTTGGATTCCTCTACACCAACAAAAAGAACATCGAAGAGGAAATCACCAAATCAATGCCATTTACAGTACCCCCAAGAAGATAAAATACTTAGGAATAAATCTTACCAGAGATGTAAAACACTTATACAAAGGAAACTACAATACACTTCTGCAAGGAACCAAAAGGGGCTTACGTAAGTGGAAAAACATACCTTGCTCATGGATAGGAAGACTTAACATTATAAAAATGTCTGTTCTACCAAAAGCGATCTATACATTTAATGCAATTCCGATCCAAATCCCAACGACATTCTCTAATGAGATGGAGAAACAAATCACCAACTTCATATGGAAGGGAAAGAGGCCCCAGGTAAGTAAGGCATAACTGAAAAAGAAGAACAAAGTAGGAGGCCTTACTTTACCTGATTTTAGAAACTATTATACCACCACAGTAGTCAAAACAGCCTGGTACTAGTATGACAACAGGTACATAGACCAATGGAACAGAATTGAGAATCCAGACATAAATCCATCCACATATGAGCAGTTGATATTTGACAAAGGCCCCCAAAACAGTTAAATGGGGAAAAGACAGTCTTTTTAATAAATGGTGCTGGCATAACTGTATATCCATCTGCAAAAAAATGAAACAAGACCCATACCTCACTTCATGCACAAAAACTAACTCAAAATGGATCAAAGACCTAAATATAAAATCTAAAACGATAAAGATCATGGAAGAAAAAATAGGGACAACATTAGAAGCCCTAATACATGGCATAAAGAGTACACAAAACACTATTAAGAATGCAAAAGAAAAACTAGATAAGTGGGAGCTCCTAAAAATCAAACACTTATGCTCATCCAAAGACTTCACCAAAAGAGTAAAAAGACTACCTACAGACTGGGAAAAAGTTTTTAGCTATGACATTTCCGATCACCATTTGATGTCTAAAATCTACATGATACTGCAAAAACTCAACTACAAGAAGACAAATAACCCAATTAAAAAATGGGCAAAAGATATGAATAGACACTTCACTAAAGAAGACACTCAGGTAGCTAGCAGATACATGAGGAAATGCTCACGATCATTAGCCGTTAGAAAAATGCAAATCAAAACTACAATGAGATTTCATCTCACTCCAACAAGGCTGGCATTAATCCAAAAAACACAAAATAATAACTGTTGGAGAGGCTGTGGAGAGATTGGAACACTCTACACTGCTGGTGGGAATGTCAAATGGCACAACCACTTTGGAAATAGATTTGGCAATTCCTTAAAAAACTAGAAGTAGAACTACCATATGACCCAGCAATCCCACTCCTCAGAATATATCCTAGAGAAATAATACCCTTTACACGAACAGATATATGCACACCCATGTTCATTGCAGCACTGTTTACAATAGCAAAAAGATGGAAGCAACCAAGGTGCCCATCAATAGATGAATGGATAAATTATGGTATATTCACACAATGGAATACTACACATCAATAAAAACAGTGATGAATCTGTGAAACATTTCATAACATGGAGGAACCTGGAAGAGATTATGCTGAGTGACATTAGTCAGTTGCAAAAGGACAAATATTGTATAAGACAACTATTATAAGAGCTTGAGAAATAGTTTAAACTGAGAAGAAAACATTCCTTTGTGGTTACGAGGGGGGGAGGGAGGGGTGGTGGGAGAGGGGTATTCACTAATTAAATAACAGATAAGAACTATTTTAGGTGCAAGGAAATACAACACACAATACAGGAGAGGTCAGCACAACAGGACTAAACCAAAAGCAAAGAAGTTTCCTGAATAAACTGAATGCTTCGAAGGCCAGCATAGCACGAGCAGGGATTTGGGGACCATGGTTTCAGGGGACATCTAAGTCAATTGGTGTAATAAAATCTATTAAGAAAACATTCTGCATCCCACATTGAAGAGCAGCATCTGGGGTCTTAAACACTAGCAAGCAGCCGTCTAAGATGCATCAATGAGTCTTAACCCACCTGGATCAAAGGAGAATGAAGAACATCAAGGACACAGGGCGATTACGAGCCCAAGAGACAGAAGGGGCCACAAGAACCAGAGACTACATCATCCTGAGACCAGAAGAACTAGATGGTGCCCGGCTACAACCAATGACTGCCCTGACAGGGAACACAACAGAGAACCCCTGAGGGAGCAGGAGAGCAGTGGGGATGCAGACCTGAAATTCTTGTAAAAAAGACCAGACTTAATGGTCTGACTGAGACCGGAAGGACCCCAGTGGTCATGGCTCCCAGACCTTCTGTTGGTCCAGGACAGGAACCATTCCCGAAGCCAACTCTTCAGACATGGATTGGACTGGACAATGGGTTGGAGAGGGATGCTGGTGAGGAGTGAGCTTCTTGGATCAGGTGGACACTTGAGACTGTGTTGGTATCTCCCGCCTGGAGGGGAGATGAGAGGGTGGAGGGGGTTAGATGCTGGGGAAACGGATACAGAAAAGAGGTAGCAGGCTGTCTCATTAAAAAAAAAAAAAAAAATTGGGAGTATGTTGCAAGGAGTATATAAGTTTTTATGTGAGAGACTGACTTAATTTGTAAACTTTTACTTAAAGCACAATAAAAATTATTTTTTAAAGCAGTGAAAGGTGGAAATGAAAATTCAGAGTTCTGTGGAGACTAGAGAATCATAAAACTTCGGTGTTGCAAGAGGCCTGGGATATTCAATAATGTTGTTCACCAAATGCCAGGCAAATGGTAGGATTGCACTTTCTGTCCCCCTGTGCTTGAGTGAGGCCATGTGACTAGTTCTGCCCAATGAGTTGTGAGAGGACATGACATGTGTCGTTTATAGGGCAGTGTGAAACCCTCCAGAGCAATCTTTCCCTTTGCCACAGCAATCTGCACTGATAGAGGTGGTGGCTTCTCCTTCAACCCAAGTCCCAGAGCAAGGGGTAACAGGAATGAGCCCTCAGCTGGCCCACAGTGGACATGTGACATGAGTGAGAAATAAACCTTGATGATATAAGTCACTACGATAGCTATGCCGGCAGATACAAGGCCTGAAAGGCCACGTGCATGTGGAAACTGAGGACCGGAATGGAAAGACACCCACCCAAAGTCACAGAGTGGGCTTCTTGGAGGTGCCAAGAGGCAAGTACCCAAGTCTCAGGCATTCTATTCAGGTGCCTTTCCTTTCTACCTCACTGAGCATTTTGCACATCTGGCACGACACGGCCCCTTCTAACCCACAGCATTTTCTGCCTCTGCAAATTAATGCAATCTAATCATCACCTAATTTTTACAAACTGCCTTCTAGTACAGCATACTCGGGACTCAGCTTTCGCAAGAGGTGCGAAGAGTAGGCACTGGGGTCTGGAGGTGTAGGGGGATGGAATCCCAGCTCTTTTGTTTATAGAATCTGGGCTAATTTAATTAAGTTTTGATGGAAAGTGCTCGATTTCGCAGTCATTTGCCCCCCGTTTCTGCTGCAGTCTGGATTGCCTTGTAGTAACTGACTCTGCTCCATCTTCCTCCTTGATGTATGAGGCTATAAAACAGAGCATGAGCAAGTCACCTTCGAGAGAGGTCTTTTGTCATTGGAATAACTAGAAGTAATTTATGGACCCCTGAAATTGTGAGTTCTCTGTCTCTGACTCAGCCAGAGATGGAGCTCACAATCCGCATGCTGGCAGCCAATTGGAAGGTCAAAGTGACTCTAAAAGGTGTCAGTCTTCTGGAATCTTGGGATACAGCAGCATCCCGCTCAGTAGTGAGGGCATCAGCAAAGGTTTTAGCCCGAGGCACCTTTCGGGTATTTGAGATTTACTTTGCCTTTAGGGGTATGCTGGGCCCTCTTTCCCACCTTGGCTACCATTCTAATCCCTCCCATCCCTCAAGAACCAGTTTAATTGCCACCTCTTCAAGGAAGCCTTCCCTGACTTTCCAAGCCCAGGATATGTATCTTGTACTCTGGTTTTGCAATTCTTTTAGTACTTTTCATGTTCTCCCTTGGTGCAAGCTCTTTACGTTTGCACATCTAGACTCCATAGATCAGGGATGACAAATAGGCTTCATCTCATGAGCCAACTCTGATAGATTAGTACTGGCTGCCTACAGTGCTATGTGAGAATTCCAAGGCTGAATCTCGGATCAGTGGGTAAGAGTGCAGTGACTGATTAGCAAGGTCTGCAACAGGCATGGGCAGGTGAAAAAGGAAAATGCAGGGCATATGTTTGCCTTCTGTGCTGTATACAGTAAATTCTCTAAAAACAGAGTCTACAACCTATACTTACTTATATTCCCATGAGCATTTACATAGACACACAGTGCATGCTCCGAAATTATCTGACGGATAAATATCTCCCCTTATAACAACGACCTAACTCTCATACATTAATCATGCATGTTCTATGCTTCTTTCAAACAGCTCTTAATACACCCATGTGTGGACCTGTCTCCCAACAGAAATTTCTCCAAGGCTGGATTTTATATGTGGGTTGGCTGTAACTCATCAGTGCCCCCAAGTAATTCCTTAATAATTTCTTGTGTCTGTACAATTAGTAATGATTTTCAGAGTTTTTGTATCTAGTCTCATTCGATTACCACAAAACCTTCATGAGGTAAAATATGATTCCCATTTTACAGGACTGAAACAACTTGTTCAGGGTAGGAAAATGATTCATCAGGACCAAGAGGCGGTAACAGTAAACACTTACCAATCACCCATAAAGTGAAATAGGCTGCTTAAGATCTAGTGCAGTGTTTCCCAAAGTGTTTTTCCACAGAATATCAGGATATTAGTAAGGGAACTGCATGTTTTTTGTGGTCAAATAAGTTTGGGAAACATCAACAGGTTACCCTACAGGAAGGCTTCTCAGAGCTTTTACTACATTGATAAAGTGAATTGCACAGAGGACTCTTGACATGAAGTACCATTTGACCCCACGACCCCTTTAGACAAGAAACATCTGTGTTCTACAAAATCTTTAGGGAAAATGCTTGTCTGAGCTCATCAAACTCCTGTCCTTAGTTTTTCTCCAATGTTTCCAGCAGTAGCACTAAAAGGACAGCAGAGTAGCTAAAATCAGGGGCTCTGGAACCAAACCACCTAGCTCCACCACTTCCTGACTGTGTGACCTTGGATGAATCTCCAAGTGACCAACCTCACTTCCTCACCTGTAACATGCAGAGTCTAATAAAATTCTAATCAAGGATTGTTGTGAGGGTTGAACCAGACAAGGCAGGTAGAGTCCCTAGCTCACAATAAGCACTAAACCAATGTTAGCATGTATCATTGCCAACAAGGAAGGTCAAAGTGGCATCTATTTTAAAAACAAAACAAAATGTTGTAGGTTGATCTCTCCAGGAAGCAGATTCTGAAATGGAACTCAGGGTGCAGGACGTTTACTGAAGCATGCTCTTAGTCAACATCTGTGGAACGGAGGGGACAGAAGAGAGGGAAAGGGGAGCTGTGATGCAGCCCAGTGACAGGCAATACCATAAACCATAAAGATGTCTAAAACTAAACCAACCCTTCAGAGTTGTCCCCAACACAACATTATGCATTTGTCAGAACCCTGTAAAGTATCAGTACTGTCATCAGTTATAATGAAGAAAGGGAGGAAGGGGAGGAAGGGGAGGGAGGGAGGGAGGGAGGGAGGGAGGGAGGGAGGGAGGGAGGGAGGGAGGGAGGAAGGAAGGAAGGAAGGAAGGAAGGAAGGAAGGAAGGAAGGAAGGAAGGAAGGAAGGAAGGAAGGAAGGAAGGAAGGAAGGAAGGAAGGAAGGAAGGAAGGAAGGAAGGAAGGAAGGAAGGAAGGAAGGAAGGAAGGAAGGAAGGAAGGAAGGAAGGAAGGAAGGAAGGAAGGAAGGAAGGAAGGAAGGAAGGAAGGAAGGAAGGACTATTTCCAGTTGTGCTGAGAAGGCCAGGCGTTTAAAACCTCACATGGGTAAGTCACTGGAGATGGGTCCCTAAGGGAAGGGGCATAACCCACCAACACCTAACCCACCAACACCCAGTGCCATCAAGTCGATTCCGACTCATAGCGACCCTATAGGACAGAGTAGAACTGCCCTGTGGAGTTTCCAAGGAGCGCCTGGCGGATTCAAACTGCCGACCTTTTGGTTAGCAGCCGTAGCACTTAACCACTACGCCACCAGGGAAGGGGCATAACCTTGGATAATTCCAACTGAGGTAGTCCTGAAGGGGCTGCCAGTACTCCCAGCAGCTAGGGAAACAAATGCCTCACTGGAGGAAGGTCTGAGCAGCGCCCGTAACGTCCTGCACACAGCATCTACCACACAAAACAAAGCAAATCAAAGACAACACAGTACAAACCAAAAACCTCTTCTGACCCTCTGGGAAATATAAAGGACAGTCTTCAGACATCAGCCAAATCTAGCCATTTATTCATTCAGCATTTATTAATGCCTGCCATATGCCAGTCCCTGGGCTTAGAGCTTCTGAATCACGTTACCTATTCTACAGCAATAATAGTAATAAATGTTTTTGCTTTGCTTTTTACAGCATGAAAATAATGAGAGGGAAACAGAGAAGGGAGAGAGATAAAAATCACTTGAAGCCAGGATATATGCTCAGGCGATCAGTCACCTGTCAGCCCAGTATGAAAAGGTGTTAATTTGAATGAAGAAAGGGACACAGCATTTTTTTCCCCCACGGCAATACATCAAGTTGTTCCGCGGTGACTTAGTGTGCTTGGCAAACTGTGTATGCTGCACAAAATTGAATTCCCAGGTTTGGGGAAGCCTGGGCTGGCCTGAGGTATGTGAGGATTTATTGCTTTAAGTACTTAAAATGCCTTCCACTAAATTTGTTGTGACCTTCTCCACTAGTCCGTGGCCCCCAAGTTAACCACAGCCTGGGACTGAGCAAAGGTTAACAACACACAACATAAAACAAAAGAGACAGGTCTGTCTTTGCAGGGATAAAACCAAGTCCTTGGCATCGTCACTGGAAGGCTTGGCTGCATTCCTCTCTCCAGGAGCAGCTTTGGTCCTCAGAGCCCACCCTTTTCCCACCTCCTCTCGTCCTCTCCATCTTGTCACTTAATGTCTTCTCTCAAGTAGCCCCTCAAGAGTTGCTCTCGTCAAGCATAATATAGCACTCATCTTCCCACCTGTTTATGTCTTGTCTTCTCAACAAGCCAGCAAGCTACCCTGCAACTAATATTTCACATTTGCACAGCTCTCCGTGATTTACGACCCGCTTCTGAGCCTCACAATCAGCCAAGAGACAGGCACCGTAGAAATCGTCACCCCACTCTGGAACTGAGGGCCAGAGAGATTATGGGACTTGCCCAAGGCCACAGAGCAAAAAGGTAGAGGCAGGACTTAAGCCAGGCCCTGGGTGGCACATATGGTTAAGTACTTGGCTATTAACCAGTTCAAATCCACCCAAGGTCACCTTGGAAGAAAGACCTGATGATCTGCTTCTGAAAGGTCACACTGCACACATGGGGCTGAGTCACCACGACTCAGAATCAACTTGACAGCAACTGTTTTATGGTTTTGTTTTTCTCTGCCACAAACTAGACCCACTGCCTCTTAGGCACTGGAACCAGACCACACTTTAGCAGTGTGCCTTACACTTGGGAGGGAGGACAACTGATCCCAGGTCACAGTATGGGGGAGATTACACAGGAATACACAGTGAGGGTATCTAGCCTCCTTAGAAAGCCTACATCTACATTTATGTTCAAATATATTATGCAACACGAGTACACCTGGAGAAGCCAGTGGTTCTTTTTCTTTGTACTACTTTCAAGCCAAAGTGGCTAATTAATTTTCGGCATAAAATAGCATCAATATTTCTAGCTTCACTGTCCCAAATGTTAGGAAATTATGATTCTCAGAGCCTAATTTTTTTCTTGTCAGTTAGAGTCCTTGTTTAAAAATTTTCCCAGGCACCCTTCTAAACATGAGCCCTTGGCAGGTATTCATTCTGTACCTTTTCTTTCATTCAACAAACATTTACTGAGCACCACAGTGGCCAGGCACTGTGCTAAGTAAGTGCCGAGGATCCAGCTGAGGACAAGACAGGCAGATTCCTGCCCTCAGGGAGTCTTACAATCTGGCAGGAGAATTCGGTCATTGAACAGGCAAGTACAATACGGAACTTAGAAACAGTAGCTCTTTGAGACTCTGTTGGTGGGAATCTAAAATAGTACAACCTTTTCGAAGGGCAATTTGGGAGTAGCTATCAAAATTTTAAATATGCATAAGTTAGGATGCAGCAGATGCACAAGAAAACAAAGCAAACTAAACTAAAACGGCAGATTCTAAAACAAGGACATAAAGGGCAACACTGAAAGGAAGAAAGAAAGGAAAGGAAGGGAGGGACAAAAAAGCTAAATACCCATCCAGAGAAGAATGATTTAATAAAGTATGGGATATTCATATCAATGGAATACTGTGTAGCCGATAATTATGTGAGATAATTACATGAGATAGGTCTATCTGTACTGACCTGGGAAATGTGTATATAACATGCTACGAAAGAGTGAGAAGCATTGTGCAACTTGAAAAATGTAATCGATGTCACTGAATTATACATCAAGAAATTGTTTAATCGGTGTATGTTCTGCTGTGCATATTCTCAACATCAACAAAAATAAATAAGACAAATTATTAAAAAAATGCATTGTTCAGCAAGTTGGAAAACAATGCATATGTTATACACATTTATGTATGAGTATGTATGGATATACCTCTGTGAGGATACATGTAACATGTATATGTATTCAAAGGCAAAGAAAAGTATCTGGAAAGATACAGACTGTTACCAGTGATAATCTCTGAGTGGAATGGGAATGGTTTTAACTGATAAACTTTTAAGCTATTGGGTGGTAACATTACTTTTGTAGTTTTGAAAACCCAATTTAGCAAAATATAGAGTATTAGATGACACAGTAGGGGAAGAACAGTGTACTATTTCTGAGCACAATGCAAGAGTCACTACCCTTCACTTACTGTTAGAACCTGTTCCTTCTACAATCTCCAAATGTGTCTCATCCTGAGGAATTTATAACCCCACCTAGTGGCAAACGCAGGTGAGCTTGGGACACTAGAACCAAAATCATTAATAGGGAGACGTGTTGTTGTTGGCTGCCGTCGAGGAGTCAGTCCCTGACTCTTGGTGGTCCCTGCACAATGGAACAAAACCCCATGCACGATGAGTGGCCTGGTTCTGAGCCACCTCTATGATCAGTTACAGATCGGACTGTTCTGATCCACAGGGTTTTCACTGGCTGGTTTTTGGAAGCACATCATGAGGACTTTCAACATAGTCTGTCTCAGTCTGAAGCTTCACTGAAACCCACTCAGCATCGGAACAAAAAACCAAGCCCATTGCCCTCGAGTCGATTCCGACTCACACGCACTTCACGCCTGACGGCGGGTGCTGGCTGTGCCTGAGGTGCACTCCTGGGATCAAGCCTAGGGCTCCAGCTGGGAAGGCAAGAGCTCAACCACAGAGCCACCAAAAAGCCTGAGGGGGTAGGGGGGTGTGGAGACTTTAAAGGGGGGTGGATGTGATGGACGTCCTGGCTAATGCTGCAACACATAGTGACCAGTGACAGAAAGGGCTCCTAGGGAGCCTCACTGACCTCACAGAGTCGTTGTGAGGGTAAAATGAGCCAAGTGCATGCAGAGGGTATGATTCTCCATTCACACACTCTTCATTTTTTATAACTCAGCTATTTTTTTCCATTTTGAGCCCTTATTATACCAAGATGACAGAAACTTATTTTCGTGATACAGTACCACTCAGTCTACCCCCACATCACACACATACACTAACACACACATATAGACACCAGGATTCTGTTAAGGTTCAGCAGAGAAAGGGGAGTTTGGGATGTTAATGTGTTGGGAGTGAGAGTTTAGGTCTAAACAGGTTACTGGTAAGATGCCCTCTGCCCCTATACACTTTCTCTCTCTCTCTCTCTCTCTCTCCCTAACTTCTGAGTCAGGAACTCTCTGCAAGACCACCAACAACACTTGCCACACCACCATTTCTCTTTGAAATCTCACTACAGTACCCACATTCCTGGTGTCGAACCCAGGGTACAGGATGCAGGACATCTCTCTCCCAGATCCAGAGACTTTACTGCTCTCCTCACCTTCACTTAGCTCTCCTCCCGACACCCTGGGGAGTCCTTTCCTAGCCTGAATAGGACTGTGGGGAGTTGTAAACCCCCCTGCTTTTTAACCCTCATCTTATCAACTGACTCTGGGAGGAAAAAAACCTGAACACTCTGCCCCAACCTCCCCCGAGGAGAGGAAACACAGTCAAGGGCAGGGTAGGGCAAGGTGTAGGCATGGGGGCAGGAAAAACATAAGGGAAAAAAAGAGCAGGCTAATGTGACATATACAAGTATGGTAGCACAATGGTTAGAGATTTGGTTTCTTGCTCATAACTGCCCGGGTTTAAATCCCTACTCTATCCCTTCTACTCATGTATGCACAGGACATGGTACAGTGGACACGGAATCCATCGTAGTTCCTTCCCATTCCACTTACAAATGAAGACTGAAATTCGAAATTGTTGTCGGTTGCCATCGAGTCTATTTCTGCTCATAGCAACCACATGTGTGCAGAGTAGAACTGCTTCATAGGGTTTCCAAGGCTGTGATCTTCAGAAGCAGATCACCAAGCCTGTCTTCCGAGGCACCACTGGGTGCTTTGAACCACCTACCTTTCAGCTAATAGTTGACCATTTGTGCCACCCAAGAACTATTGAATTTGACATTGAGCAACTGTAATTCAATCCAAAGTGCTTTACACACCATTCTCTCCCTGGCAGTGGGAAATGTCAGTTGTCTGAGCATGAACCTCAATCTGACATTGCTTTTTCTGTCTATAGCTGAGCTTCTATCAGGAATTTCCAGGCCAATATCACTCCAAGAATGCCTTTCCCCAAGGCTTAGAGAAGCAATAGTTGAGCTGATGGCAATATCTACTCAAAGCCTCCTCAGGGTTTAATCTCAAAGACCTTGCCCTAAACAGATTAAGGCAGTGGTTTCCCACTGACTATAACTTGCATCAGAACTACCTGGAGGGCTTCTTGAAACAGCTTGCTGGGTCCCATGCCCAGAGTTTCTGATTCTGTAGGTCTGAGGTGGGGCCCATGAATTTGCCTCTCTAACAAGTTCCCAGGTAATATTGATGTTGCTGGTAGGCAAGGACAGATTACCCAATAAGCAAAGTAAACACGTGTTTAGGGCATCAACAAAACAGGGGCACCAGTTGTCCAAAGCAAAGAGCCATAGATGCCAAGCAGACAGGACGCAAGGAAAAATGAGCTCTGCAATGGAAGGGAACTGTCAGGGCACTAAATGAAACTGATACCAGCTCCATTGTGTGAGAATATGCCAGCTGAAATAAAGTTCACACAGGGTCATGAGGGCACCCGTGCACAAGGTTTTTTAAGCTATGAGGCCCCTATCACTTCAATACCTTGGTTGACATCTGTCTCCCACAGTCCCCTCTCATGTAACTGAAACTCCTTGTCTTGGTGGGTATCTAGGGAGTATATTATTTCTTTCTAGTGAACAAGAGGTGGGGGTGGGCTATCAAATCTAACTCTTGCCACATTCACCCAATATGCAACTGGATCCAACATAAGCGGTTACTGGGCAAGGATGGATTATATTAATAGACAACAGGTCTCTGATCAATTTTGAGAGAACTGTCTTGTACATCCATGTCTGCTGATCCAGCAACTCCAGCCAGGAGGACCAGCAATGCTCTTTGCCATGATACAAACATAAAGGTATGTTCTTGCGCACATCCTGGTAAACAACCAATAGGAACTCCAGTCCCAGATGACACGCAAAAGTGAGGGAACTCAAATAAGTCGACCACAGCAATGAATCCAATCAAGTTACTTTTTAACTGTATAGCATTTATGTACAGAGTTATGTCCTAAGTTTTGTAAACAAGAATATTTATAACTTTAAAATATGTTTGGCATACATACGTGTGAACACAATCTAACATAGATTTAATACTAACATATGCAATAATTTAATACTAAAATAGCAAACGTCAAAAAAATACTGGAAATATTAATATTTATCTAACATGAAAATTTTAATGTATGTATCAAATGAGTTTCATTTTTATTCTGCTGCACAGGACACAGTGCTTGATGTTACTGTATATATGCTTATAAATGAGGTATTAGGCACAGTAAGAAGAACGTAAAATTTAATATTTATTTATAGTCCAAAATGTGTTTGTTTTGGAACGACTGTGTTTCTAAATTCATCTTCCAAGAAGCAACAAAGGGCATTTAATCAGAACATTACGTTTATATTTTATCAGAATATTTATGTATCTCTGTGTAACGAAACTGAACAATTCCTCAAGGAAATAAATTAAATGAATATTTAGATATTAAGAATTATATAAATGTAATTTACTTCCCATTTCCCTTCAGACTGACTTCTTTTATGAAATTGATTAGTATTGTTATGACTCGCAAAACAAACTAACTCATCGAGAAGTGATGCTATTGTTACATCAATTATGTGCATATCTCCGAATGTGGGAGTTGAAAAATTCCACAAATAAAATGTATATTTTATAAATTTTGTTTACAATAACAATTATATTTTCCTTTTCATTTCAGACCAGTCAGGTATAACCTCACATTCTGTTCTCTCTTGTTGACCAAAACAGAACACGCCAGTAGCACTATAATCACCTGACCTGTGATGTGCCTGGTCCCGCATGTGCAAAGGGAGCCAAAACATGTCTTCAGATTGAGCATACCTTTGCATAGGTATCATGTTCTTTATGATCACTCTTGCCCCCATCAGGTATCAACATTAGTCCAATGAAGAGTAAAGATGCAGCATCAAAGGACGGAAAGAGAGTGCACAAGTTTTTAAGTATTATTTCAAAAGGAAAAACACTCATGGAGATCTGAGCGAAAAGCCCACTGACAAACATGACAAAGGAGTGAAATTATTTCTGACTACCTTGTACTATTTCTTTTGCCTATCTCAGACCTGAAGAATAAAATTACATGTTCCAAGTCAATTTTTTTACTTACTAATTTTCAAATAAAAATTTTTGTGTTAATGTCCAAATTCAAATGTAAATTTTATTTTATAAATTTTATTTATTTTCAATTATTCAAATTTATTTGCTATGGTAGAACCAAATTTAAAATGTGACATAATTTTAAATCCAGCTAAAATGAAATGACAACTAAGTGCAGCACACAAAGCTTGTAGAAGATTAAAAGGAAAGGATTTGTGAATCCCTAAAGACAATTTCAAAATTAACTTCCTTTTTAAAACGTAATGAATCAGAGGAAACTTCTTCCATTCAACACTCGAGTTTAATGAGTGCAAATCATTGTGCTACTACCACTAGTGGTGAAATTACTAGTAGCCATATGAATATAACAGAATTTCTTCCAAATTCTGCATCCATTCCTTGCTGCAGTAAAAAAATTAATAATGGTGTAGAAAGTGAAACTCTTTTAGAATCTGAAATTATCACATCTGCAGACCTCATAAATAACAGAAATACAGATCCTGCTTTGTGGAATAATTTTCTTCTAATAATGTAAATTAGTGGATCGAAAGAGGGCTAAGTGGTTGTCAACATCACAGTGAACCATTTGAAAATCTTTGTCCAAAATTTCTGGATGTTAAACGAACAAGGTTCTGTAGCCAGAATATATTTCTAAGGTGCAAAGCTAATGGTGAAAATTATAAGAGGGAGTGGCTACTGTATTTCCCAACAGTCTGTTTTGTATACTGTTGTATTTGAAAACTGTTTAGGCCTAAATCATTTAATTCTCAATTTGCTATGAATGGATTTAGCGATTGGCGCAACTCAAATATGATTGATAAACATGAAAAGAGTTCAATTCCACAGGGATTGTATGTTGTTATATTTAAACTGAGGACATGGTTTTGGCTCCACTCATGACCTGGAAACAAATTAATGAAGAACATTAGTATTGGAAAGCTATTTTGCAACATGTTGTTGCTGTCGTTATAACAATCGCTAAATGTGGACTATCTTTTCAAGGAAGAAATGAAGTGTTTGGGGCTCCAGAAAATGGAAATCAGGGGGTTTACTTGAACTTGTTGCTCAGTTTGGTCTATTTTTAGCGGTCACATCTCAAAACATGGTAAATCAGGAAAGGGCAACCCATCATACATGCCTAAAACAACATGTAAGGAATTAATAGACTTAATAAGTGACAAAGTTCAACCAATTATTTTCACTGAAGTAAGTATAGCTGGATATTTCAGTTTGTCTGTAGATTCCATTCCTCATCTTTCTCATACAGATCAGCTAGGTATTGTTTTAAGATACATGTCTCTAATACATGGAAAACCTGTCGAGTGATTTACCGAATTCACTACCTTAAAAAGTCATACCAGTGAAGAAATTGCAAATCAAGTACTTCACTATTTATGCGAAGTTTGCAAAACTGATTTTTCTAAGTGCAGAGGCCAGTCCTAAGGCAATGCTGCCAATACGTCAGGGCATTATAAGGGCATGCAACAGAAAATTTTGGAACATCATGAATATGCCGTTTTCATACCATATGCTGTGCACTCACTTAATTTTGTAGGATGTAAAACAGTAGATTGTTGTACAGAAGCAGTTGGTTTTTTCCTGCTGTTCAGTTACTCTATTAGTATTCAATCACTGATATTATAGTTGCATTTAAAAAGAAGTTGCATCGTAGATAGCTAAGACACACACACGTATAAATATAACTCACATATCCCCTTTGAATGCATGAGTAAGCAGAGGAGGGGGCACCACAGATTATGGCCGCTTAGGGCCCTCAAATGCCTTCATCCAGCCCTTCTGGTGGGAGACCCTTCTCCAAGAATCACTATATAAAGAAACACATAGCTCAACAAGATCAGCAGGAGCTCTAAACTAGGATATGGGATTTGCATACGTAATTTATTCCCCTTCATGGTAAGCTTTCAGATATCTTACATGAAAGAATACAGTGATCTTTGGCATGCCTTGCTCAAGAACTAGGGTCTTACATTTATGAACACTCATTATCCTTATTAGAATGGAAATATGTTACATGGCCAGGAAATTTCAGGCCTCAAAGGAGTTTCCCAAAAATCCCCCAAAATACCACCCCAATATAAGCTCTTGGAGAGGGCAAGGGAATCGTTAGTCCTGTAAATTCTTAAACATACACATTCCTTCCACCCATGCTCCCAGAGTGAAGATTGCATCCCCAATCCCTTCTGTGAATTGACCTCTTTTTCACGGACCCAATAGGTCAAGGTAACCACTAAACTAGACATCTGTCAACTTATAAGTCTCTTCTCCAGAAACTTCCCCTTGATCCACAGGAGGGCTTTGGGGGTAGGTCACATAGTGGCTCCCTACCATTTCTGATTAGACCAGGAATGGACACCTGATCTAAGCTCAGTCAATCAGATTTATTCCTGGGAACTTGACATTGGGATTCAAAGACACCCAGTTTCTGGCTGGATTGCTCATTACAAAGTGACCAGGTTCCACCAAATAGCCTGAGGGGCAGAGGAAACTAGTCTAGAGAGAAAGAGAAAAAAGAAGTAACTGTGCATATGTGGAGGGAGAAGATGATACACATGTCCTCAGGACAGTCTAGACCCTAGTTTAGATCTCTTCCTGAGGCCTTCCAGAGGCCTTCCTCATCCCCACTCTTGAGTTCCATGGGACATTTTATATTCTCATCATTATTTCCCCTTTTCTACTTGAGTTAGCACCTGTTGGTTTCGCTCATTTATTCAGTCATCCACCATTTATTGAGCACCTCTGTGCCAAGCACTGTCCTGGCTTGTGGAGAAACTGTAGTGAACACAACTGACCCATCCCTGATCCCATGGAGCTTACAGTCCAGGTCTGTTACTTATAAGCCAGGACACCTCGTATCAGCACCTACACTTGCCACAATATAGAGAAATGTACACGCAGGAAGAAAAAGCATACGCAATTTACTGAGCACCTGCTATGTGCCAGACACCCTGCTAAATGCTTTACATGCACTGTCTCTCACAGTAATCCGTTGAGGCAGGTACTATTAATATACTCTTTTGCTCCTGGTGGCATTGTGGTTAAGTGCTACATCTGCTAACCAAAGGGTTGACAGTTTGAATCTACCAGGCACTCCTTGAAAATGCTATGGGGGCAGTACTATAGGGTCGTTATGAGTCGGTATCGACTCAGTGATAGCAGGTTCGGTTTGGGGTTGGTTTTGCTTGAGGACACACAGGATTCAAACCTAGGTAGTCTGGGTCTTCAGAGGCACTGCCTTTAACTACTAAGAGACAAGGGTGACAGAAAGAACTAGAGCAAATGCAGACACTGAGAGAAGACACACACACATACATACAGAATTGAGACTCAGCTATATCAGCACAGGCTCATGCATCCTCTTGTTCTCTGCCAAGCACTGGCCTTTCTGCTCCACCACTACCCTAAAAAACAAAAAAAGAAAGAAAATCAACACCTTCCTCTTAAGAAATAACCTTGAGGAGCAGTTGGGCTTGGCAATACTTTAACTGGACAAGAGCCGTCCAAATTTGGCCTCCTGAGAACAGCAGGGATGCGTTTCTACCTGCCTTTTAGAAAATGAACCCTCTCTGGGTTGCATGTAAATGCTCTTAAGGTAATGCCAGAGAATCACCTTAAATGCTTTTCCACCAGCAAGTAAGCACTTACCCACTGCCACCTCCCCAGGAGCCCCATTCAGATTCCTTCTCAGCTCTAACCTGGCCTGCCCCCTGCCAGGCCCCACAAGAGCAGGGAGCTGTTCTGGTCCAGGGAGACAGAGGCACGGAGGGTCCCTTCCAACAGTTGTTACTCCCCTTGGGGTGGGCAAGCAAAGCACTGGAAGGCTGGCCGAGGCTTCATATCTGTAGAGTCTTGGAATTGTAAGAGATGGGCGGGGGGGTGGGGGGGTGCATTCCAGCCAGAAAGGATGGAGAAAGCAAGGTGCAGAGGCTCACTCAAGAAAAGGTATTCTGGGGTAGCTGGACCACAGGATATGTGTACCCCAGCTTCCTCATCGGTTAAGTTCAGATCAAATCTATCCTGTCTAGAAATACCCACCATTGACTAAGCACCTTTTATGGGCCAGGTACTGCACTAAACACTACCTGCATATTATTTTTTAAAAATTCAACTAGGCAGAGATGACTGATCCTGACGCTCCAAAAGGTAAAGCAGTTTGCCTTGGTTTGCATAACTAGTAAATGGCAGAACTGTCTGTCACTTTCCAAATTCCATGCTCTTAGTCACTAGCTGGCTTCCCTCAAGTTCTGTTTGGGAAGTCAGAACAGACAGTGAGGGAAGAGAATGGCAGAGCCACCAAGACATCTTCCTGATCTTCCAGCAGTCATTGTGATCTAGCTGGAGCTCCACTTCCTCACCTCCCCCACCGCACCTGTGAATAATCTCCTTACCCAGGTGCGGGCTTCTTAGAACCATTTTTAGGATCAAAAAAAAAAAAAAAATTTTTTTTTTTTTTTTTTTTTTGAGACAGGAGGCTTAACCCCGGAAGGCTCAGCTGCCACCAAGCCCAGTGGGTTCACAGGGCTCTGAAATGAAGATGCTGACAAACCAGATACCTTAGCTAGAGTTTTTTTTTTTTTTAAGAAATCTGCAAAATGTGGGGTGGAAGCAGACTTTAATTTAGCCTTGGATTGCTTTTCTAAAAAGCAATAGGAAATGTCTCTCTTGAAGACCCATAAAGTGGAGCCTAATGATAAATTTGGAAAACCTCTCCGAAGCTCCTTTCTGCCTTCCTATCTGCTCTGCTGGCAAGAACCACTCATATTCTCCAGTTAGTGTTTTCTGCTTTGCCCTCACACAAGCCTCAGGTAGGCTCCCTCTTTCCACTCGTCCTTTCTGAATTCTCAAGGATCCCAGCAAAAGAAAACAAAAAGAGCAAATAAGCCAAATATCCAGTCTTATGCGGGTAAAGAAATCCTCGTGCACACATGCCTCAGAGACAGAAAGACACATCAGGTGTGTTTTTAGTCACAAAAGAAAACAATCAATATCTTGGAACCAATGTAACTCAGATGTCAGCTGGAGTCTCTCTGCCTTTGTCAACCAGAAAAGATATGATGTAAGCTCCAATAAAAGCAGTTGTCATCAAGCCAACTCTGACTCCCGGCAACCCCATGTGTGTGAGAGTAGAACTGGGCTCCGTAGGGTTTTCAGTGGCTCATTTTTGAGAAGTAGATCACCAGGCTTTTCTTCTGGGTGTCTCTGGGTGGACTCAAACCTCCAAGCTTTTGGTTAGCAGCCCAGCTCATTAACTATTTGCACCACCCAGGGATTCCAAGCTCTGTTAGGGCAGGCATTTTCGTCTCTTTTTTTCATGCTGTATCCCCAGTGCCTAGAATAGCACATAACACATTGTAGGTATTCAATAAATATTTTTGAATAAGTTAATATGATCACCTCAACACACATACACACATATACACACTGCTGTCTATGGTAGGCAGGCTTCTAAGATGGTCCCCAGTGATTCCTGCCTCCTGGTATTCATGTCGTTATATAATTACCTCACCCCTTGAGTGGTGGCTATGCCTAGGGATTTGTTCTAACCAAAAGAATACAGCAAAGGCAATCAGATGTCACTTCCATGATTAGGCAATGAAAGATTGTGACTTCTGTCTTGCTAGAAAATTATCTATCTTGCTGGCAAGAGAAGCTGCCATGTTGGAGAAGCCCACACCACAGGAAACTGAGGACTAGTTGTTCCCAATATTTGTTCTCTTCTTTCTCAGTAATTGAACCCCTGATTTTAGCTGGGCACATGACCTAAGTAAAGACTATATTTCCCAGCCTCCCTTCCTATCAGGTGGGACCATCCGCATTTGGCTAAGGGATTTAAAAGGAAGTCGTTTCTGTGCATGATGTTTGAGAAATGTCCTTAGTGGGAGGGGCTTACTCTCCTCTGCCCTTCCTACTTCCTGCTGACTAGAACGTGGATATAATGCCTGGAACTCCAGCAGTCACTTGGAAAAAGAGGTGACCTTGGAACAAGATTGAAGGAGCCTGCATTCCTGACAACATCACCTAACTACAGAGATATATAAGAGAAGTATGTTTCTAGCTCATTTAAACCACTGTTATTATTTTCCGTTACTTGCCGCTAATCATAATCCAAACTGCCACAGCCTCTGATATCTCACTCTGACTTGAAGTACAATTGCATAAATAATTACAAACCAGTGTTGATAGACATAGAATGCATCTTAGTTATCTAGTGCTGCTGTAAAAAATGTCACAATGGGTGGCTTTAACAAACAGGTATTTATTCTCTCATGGTTAGGAAGCTAGAAGTCCGAATTCAGGGTGCTAGCTCGGGGGAAAGGCTGTCTTTCTCTGTCAGCTCTGGAGGAAGACCCTTGTCTCTTCTGAGATTCTGCTCCTGGGTAATCTTCATGTGGCTTGTCATCTCTCTTCCCTCATCTCTGCTATGTATCTTGCTTGTTTAATCTCTTACATCTCAAAAGAGATTAAGGCACACTCTTCACTAGTCCTGTCTCATTAACATAACACAGTCAACCAATCCCCAATGGGATTATAGACACAGGCCTAGAAGTTAGGATTTACAACACATATTTTTGGCGAACACGATTCAATCTCTAACATTCTAGCCTTTGTCTCCCCCAAATCATGTCCTTCCCATACATATTTATAACAATAACAATATGAAGAAGGCATGGAAGAAATGGAGCTATAAGGGAGCCAAGTTTTGTGTACTATTGAAATTAAGTGGTAATTATCCAAACTAGATTTTTATAAATTAAGATGTCAATTATAATCCCCAGGGCACCATTAAGAAAATAACTCAAAAAATATCATAAAAGAAACAACAAGGGTATTAAAATGGCACTTTAGAAAATATCTGTTTAACACGAAAGAAGGCAGGGATGAAGGAATAGAGAAACAAAAAAGGCATAAGATATATAAAAAACAAATAGCAAAATGGTAGACATAAATGCCTTCTCAGGAATTTACTAGATGTAAATGGATTAAATACTCCAATTAAAAGGAAGAGATTGGTAGAGTGGCTAAAATAAATGTGATCCAATTATATGTTGTCCATAACAGACATATTTTAGATTCAATGATACAAATAGGTTGAGAGTAAGAGGATAGAAAAAGATATACCATACAAATAGTAACAAAAAGAGAGCTGGAGTAGCTTTACTAATATCGGACAAAACAGACTTTAAGACAAAAATTGTTACTAGAGACAAAGGAGGACATTTTATAATTTTTAGGTCAATCCATCAAGAATATATAACAATTATAAATATAGATATACCTAACAATCCATATGCCTGTCTGATTGAAAATGGCCAATACCAGTCCATGTCCGCTCACTAATGCCTAGGATATCAATCTCCAAACTTTCCATTTTATTTTTGACAACTTCCAATTTTCCTAGATTCATACTTCGTACATTCCACATTCCAATTAATAATGGATGTTTGCACCTGTTTCTTCTCATTTTCAGTCATGCCACATCAGCAAATGAAGGTCCCAAAAGCTTTACTCCAACCATGTTGTCATGGATTGAATTGTGTCCCCCAAAAATGTGTATCAACTTGGCTAGGCCAGGATTCCCAGCATTGTGTGGTTGTCCACCATTTTGTGATCTGATATGATTACCGTATGTGTTGTAAATCCTAATCTCTGGTAAATGAGGCAAGATTAGGTTACGCTGAAGATTAGGGTGGGATGCAACACCCTAACTTAGCTCACAGTCCTGATCCAACATAAGTGGAGTTTCCCTGGGATGTGGCCTGCATCACCTTTTATCTTACAAGAGATAAAAGGAGAGAGAAGGGAGCAGAGAGGGAGGGACATCATATCATCAAAAAAGCGTTTCCTGAGAGCAAAGCGCAGCCTTTGGACCCAAGGTTCCTGTGCTGAGAAGCTTCTAGATCAGGGGAAGATTGACGACAAGCACCTTCCCCCAGAACTGACAGAGAGAGGTGGTGCCCTGAATTCAGACTTCCAGCCTCCTGGACTGTGAGAGAATAAATTTCTGTTTGTTAAAACCATCCACTTGTAGTATTTCTGTTATAGCAGCACCAGATGACTAAGACACATGTCATTAAAGTCAACTCTACTTTGATGAGGTGGCTCTTCCCCAGTTGTATTTTGAGTGCTTTCCAACCTGAAGGGCTCATCTTCTAACAATATATCAGACATTGTTCCTCTTCATTCATAAGGTTTTCACTGGCAAATTTTTTCAGAAGTAGATTGCCAGGTCCTTCTTACCAGTCTACCCTACTCTGAAAGCTCCACTGAAATCTGTCCACCACAGGTGACCTTGCTGGTATTTGAAATACTGCTGGCATAGCTTCCAGCATCACAACAACAAGTAAGCCACCACAGTATGACAAACTGACAGACGAGTGGTGGGTATAATATCTGTAGTTTGCTTTAAAAAAACGTGGGGGGACAGCATAGTATGGTAGTATAAATGAAACAAGATTGGCCATGAACTGATAATTAATGGAGTTGTATAATAGGCCCATGGAGGTCTACTTTATTATTTTCTTCTTGTATACATATTCAAAATTTTCCATAAAAAGCTTTAAAAAAAAAAGGCACCATACAGCTACCTGACCACTCAAGCTAAGATGCACTAGAACAAGAAAGACAGCATTTATCTATCTACTCAAAAACATTTGTTGCCCATTTGCTATGTGTAGGTCACTGGCATAAACATGGTCTCAAAGTAGGTACCCAAACTCCTCACCTCATCGAGTTGATTCCAACATAGCAACCCCACAGGACAGAGTAGAGCTACCCTGTAGAGCTTCCAAGGAGCAGTTGGTGGATTCAAACTGCCAACCTTTTGGTTAGCAGCTGAGCTCTTAACCACTGCAGCACCAGGGCTCCCAAGTAGGTACAGATAAAAATAATTATAACTGCAGAAAATTGGAAGATGTTTCATAAGAAAGGCCCAAATGCAGGGCTACTAGGAATTAGTAAAGAAGATATTATTGCTAACGGGATACAAGGGAAAGCCTGCAATCATAGAATATTCAAGCCAGAAGAGTCATTATCTCAACCATAGGTATGAAAAATCTGAGCTCCAGAAAGAGGAAGTAGCTTTCCCCAGTTGCTACAATGTAGCTAACATTCATTGAGAATTTATTATGTCCTGGAATCTTGTCAAGAACTTTATATATGTTATTTCATTTAATCCTCACAATATGTTCCAGAATTATCCCTTTTTACAGAGGAAGAAACAGAGACTTGGAGGCTTAACCAGCAACACAGTCAAAAGGTGGCAGAGCTAGGTCTCAGTTCAATGTAATCTGTCTCTAGAACCTTCTCTCTTCCCACTATACTGGGTTTTTGTTTTTGTTTTTGTTGTTTTTTGTACTTTAGATGAAGATTTACGGAACAAACTAGTTTCTCATTAAACATTTAGTACACATACTGTTTTATGACCTTGGTTAACAACCCCACAACATGTCAACACTCTCCCTTCTCGACCTTGGGTTCCCTATTACCAGCTTTCCTGTCCCCTCCTGCCTTCTAGTCCTTGCCCCTGGGCTGTTCTTTCCCTTTAGTCTCATTTTGTTCTACGGGTTTTCTAATCTTTGACTGAAGGATAAGCCGCAGGAGTGACTTCATTACTGAGCTAAAATGGTGTCTGGATCCATACTCTCAGGGTTTCTCTAGTCTCTGTCAGGCCAGTAATCCTGGTCTTTTTTTGTGTGTTAGAATTTTGTTCTACATTTTTCTCCAGCTCTGTCTGGGACCCTCTATTGTGATCCCTGTCAGAGCAGTCAGTGGTGGTTGCCGGGTACCATCTAGCTGTGCTGGACTCAGCCTGATAGAGGCCGTGGTATGCTGGGATTTAATCCAAGCTTCCTTCCACCACTCCACACCAGGTTATGCTATAATTGGATGTACAGAGAGAAAGCAGCAGTATTTCAGGCAGAAGAAATGGAGGAGATTAAGCTAATACTGTATCCTACAGGGTTTTCTAGGACTGACAAATGAGCACCCCAAGAGAAAAACCTATCACGTTAATAATTTTATGTCACTAAATGATGGTTGCATTCTGTAAATGCACAAAATTTGCCTACTATGGCCATTTTCCAGACAATGCCTTCTGATCCCTCACTCTGGTTTTCTGTATTCAGCAGTACAAAACCCAGTCACAGCCTTCAGCCCTGCCGAGGTCGCTGAGCCTCCTCCAGTGTCTTTTCCCCATTCCTGGCCAGGCTACAATGTAGAAGGCTATAGGGGCTAAGGCCCTCACAGGGAACCCAGCTCTTTCCTCCTCCTAACAGAGGCTCCACAGCATAATGGAAACCTAGACTCTTATCCCCAGCAATCCTGTTAACTCACCAAGTGACTTTGAGCAAGTCATTCACCTTCTCTGAACATCAGTTTTCCTATCTGTCGCACAAAAAGGGTTAGATCACATAAGCTTTATAAAGCTACTTGCTTTTCTGACAAGGCATAATTCCATGGAATCAGAAAAGATTTCTCTGGGTTATATCACTGTCATGGATTGAATTATGTCCCCCCAAAAACATGTGCGTCAGTTTGGCTAGGCCGTGATTCCTGGTATCATGTGATTTTCCTATATGTTGTGAATCCTGCCTCCATGATGTTAATGAAGGAGGATGGGCGGCAGTTTGTGTTAGTGAGGCAGGACTCAGGCAATCTCTTGATACACAAAAGAGGGAAGCGAGCAGAGAGATAGCGGGACTTCATACCACCAAAAAAGCAGTGCTGGGAGCAGAGCACATCCTTTGGACCCGGGGTCCCTGCACAGAGAAGCTCCTAGTCCCGGGGAAAGGCTGACGAGAAGGCCAACAAAGAGCGAAAGCCTTCCCATGGAACTGATGCCCTGAATTTGGACTTTTAGCCTACTTTACTGTAAAGAAATAAATTTCTCTTTGTTAAAATACCATCTGTGGTATTTCTGTTATAGCAGCATTAGATGACTAAGGGAAACCCTGGTGGCATAGTGGTTAAATGCTATAGCTGCTAACCAAAGGGTGGGCAGTTCACATCTGCCAGGCACTCCTTGGAAGCTCTATAGGACAGTTTTGCTCTGTCCTATAGGGTCGCTATGAGTCGGAATCGACTCGATGGCACTGGGTTTGGTTTTTCGGTTAGATGACTAAGACAATCACATAGGTCAGGGAGGGAGACCTACAAAATGAAAAAATTATAAACCAAATACAGAACTGAAAATTAAATGAGTATGTGGGGGAGTGTAAAATATATTTGTTTATTTCACTATAGCCTGTCAGGATGCAGCAGTATTTTATATTACTACTGGATTCAGAATATCAGACAGACTGGGGCTTGTACTCCAGCTTTAGCAAAATACGTGACCTTATTGATTATAGCAATAACAACAATAATAGTGAATATTCATAGCATACTGCCTATAAGTAACATATACAATAACACTCTTTTTCCCCCCCTGGGGAAAATCACTTAAGCCTCAATTACCACATCTATAATAATAAAAAATGGGAGCATGCATAGTACAATAGCTGGAACATTACAGATATTTGGTAACTTTCTTTTTAAATCATGTCATTTTGAACAATTTGTGTGCTTGTTCGGAACAATTACTCCATCAACATCCAGGCTGATTCAAAGTTTGCAGCCACCTACTGTGAGGGAAAAAACTCTTCAAATATATTTGTCTTTACTCTTCTTGAAAACTTGCATTTTTAAATGTCATCTTGTGTCTTCTGGGTTGTTCACCCCAACAGCAGCAACAGTAATAAATTTATTACTTTCCTATGTTTCCCCTTGTAATTCCAAAGTGATTTCTCCACAACTCTGGTAAGCTCGTCATGGGATGCTGCAAAGAACAAATGAGAAAAATACATTTGTGGGAGGGGTACTCTCAACTGGAAAGCTGGAGCCAAAAATTGAAGATTTTTAAAAAACCGTGTTCATCATTGCGATTAGATGCTCAGTTATTCTTACAGGCACTCAAGTGTCGATGACACTATTTCCATCACAACCATAGCTATGCTCGCTCTACTAGATATTTTTTATGTGTAAGAGCAAAAAAAAAATATGTAACAAAGCATTTGACCTGTGGATAATTATCGCATGGATAGTTTGTGACATTAATTATGTTCGTCATGTTGTTCAACCATCACCCTCCCTACTGGACTTCATTATGTTTAGTGATTCTACTGTCAAATCAGGAGAGCACTTAGCGAGCAGCCAGTTCAATCCCTTTCCAGTTTCAATCTGTGTTTGGAAGTGAAAATGAGATCCCAAAGAATCAATTAGGCAAGCAGTCAACTATTTGCTGTTGAGCATTTACTATTTGCTAGGCTCTAGTCTAGGCTCTTAAGAACCTCAGTGAACCAAAAAATACCAAAGAGAATCCCTGCCCTCATGGTGCTTACATATTCTAATGGCGAGAAGTGACTTGTCCAAGCAATGCTTCAGGCCAGTGGCAAAGCCAGGTCACCCCATTGCCAGCCCTGGGTTTGAACCTTTAAACCCAGTTACTGGACACCTTGATTTAACTCAAGGTTTGAATCATACCTGTGCCTAATGAGTCCTTAAAGCTTGCCTTCAGTTGCATCTCTTTGGCAGAGATATAGATTTCTGATCACCAGATCACTCTGGGGAGACTACAGGAGGCTTCAACCTATCTAGTGAAACTAGACAATACAACACCATGGACTATAATAATTATATCTTATAGCATGTGTAACGTTAGAAAGCTCACAGACTTGTTTGGAATCATTTAGGGGACAGGTATCCATGCTATGTGTTCCCATAGTTCCCTGTGCTTACATTATTATAGTATTTCTCATACTGTATTTTGTGAGTACTTATTTTGTCAACCTCTCCAAACTGTAAGCTCCATGATTGACCAGAGGCATATGTCTTCCCCGTTCGGCCAGTACCTAGTCCAATGCCTGGAACATGGTTGGCACTTGATATAGATTAAATGAATGAATGAATGACTATTTTTCTCTGACTTCTCTCAATGACCCTATGAAGTGAATAGAGATTACTATTCCATCTTACTGGCCTGAGAACTAAGACTCAGAAAGTCCTGGTCACATCTCCAAGGTCACCCAGATAGTTATGGTAGAACCTGACAATTCTGATATTTACTGCTGTAGCTTTTTATGTTCCTTAAAGACTAGGGCCACAATTTTTTTTTCCAGCTCTGGGCCCTTTACAGAGTTCATCATAATGCCTAATCCCTAAGTGAGGAGTAAAACTAGTTGTCGTTGAGTCGGTTTCAACTCAAGGCAACTCCATGTATGTCAGAGAGAACTGTGCTCCATAGGGTTTTTAATGTCTGATTTTTTCATAAGTAGATCATCAGGCCTTTCTTCTAAGGTGCCTTTGGGTGGACTCTAGCCTCCAACCTCTCCGTTAGCAGCCAAGTGGGTTAACCATTTGTGTCACCCAGGGACATGGTAAACCTAATTATTGAGAAATTTTAAGTTTTGGAATCATAGGGTTTGAATCTCTTCTCTGCCACTTATTAGTTGAGGGACGTTCGGAAGTTTTCTTTACCTGTATCATCATCTTACAATAAGAGGATAATAATAGTTCCTACCTCCAAGGAGGCTGAGAAGACTAAATGAACCATTGCATGTAAAGAGGTCAGCACAGACTCTGGCACTTCCCATGTGGCACCTTCAGGCCAAGGCCCCCTTCCCACAGAAAGGACAAAGTCCCCTAAGAGAGAAACATGGCTAGGGCTACTATTCTACCTCATAAAGAGCAGATGTGACAAACCATGGGTTTCTGAGAGCTGGACACTCACTGACTGGTCCCCACATAGATGGGAAGCACTCATAATCTCATTCAAAGTCCCTACAAGTCTTCTTCCAAACCTCTGCTCAGTTCAAAGTCTGCTTTCCAACTTCCACATGTTCCTGCAGCCTCATTGTATACTTTTTCCTGGTGGCTTGTGCATGAAAAAGTCTAGATGCTCCTAATCCTCAGTTTGCAAATGAACAAAGGAGAGGCTCTTTGTTGAGGCTAAAACCCTTGAAGAAACAAGCCAGAGGCTGAAGTAAGAGAACAGACTGACAGTCACCAGGGGCAAAGTAAATAGTGTAACTGTATTCATAGAACTATGAGAACAATGGGAGATGCCATTATTCTCTCACATGCTAAAAAGTAAACAAAGCCCCAAACCAAGAGCACCACAAACTGAATGACAGAAGGTTAGAAAACGCTGCGTGCAAATCAGTCCCCAGTCTTGGTTCTGTTTTCCGAGTCATTTAGCACAAAGACACATGCTGCTCTGGACCTTCTGATATGAAAGCCACTCCCAAACAATTTTGATAATCCGTGGGCATTACTTATTATAGCTTAAGACCTCTACAAGGGAAAAGTTTGGAGCTGCACTTTAAAATTCACCTCTTTTCTATACCTTCATTCATTGAGTGCATATTTATTGAGCACCTACCCTCTGTCAGGCACTGGGCTAGATACCGGGATACGGCAGTGAACAAAACAGAAACATCATACCCTCTCCCTGTGGGTCACACCACCTTGGGCAGTATGAACATCTGTCAATCCCTGAGCCTCCCAGAGCTTCACACATCCACTGCTGCCCCAAAGCTCCCAGGTTCCAGTATTTCTACCTCTTGCTTTGTTGTTATAATTCCCACACCTAAGGGATGGTGGCTGCTTCCTACAGTTACCTCAGCATCCCCTGAGTTACCTTGTGGTTGTTTGTTGCTGTGGAATCAATTCCAACTCATAGCAACCAAGTATGTCAGAGTAGAATGGTGCTCCATGGGATTTTCAAGGCTTCGACCTTTCAGAAGCAGATCACCAGGCCTGTCTTTTGAGACACCTGTGGGCATGCTGGAACCTCCAACCTTTCAGCTAGTAGTTGAGTGCTTAACAGTTTGCACCGCCTAGCATCTGCTTTTTGTTCTGTCAGCCTTCTAATAATTATGTGACTAACTCCCTGTATTAAATGCCTTCTGTTTGAAAATCCTAGCATGGTTTCTGTTTTATGGACTTAAACGTGAGACAGTTCCAAAGAGATACTACGCAGGCAAAAACACCTTTCTACTACGTGTTTTATATGTTTATCAAAACCAAAAAAAAAAAAAAAAATCATTGCTGTTGAGTCAATTCTGACTCATAGCAACCCTGTAGGGCAGAGTAGAACTGCCCCATAAGTTTTCCAAGGCTGTAATCTTTATAGAAGCAGACTGCCACATATTTCTTCTATGGAACAGCTGGTGGGTTCGAACCACTGACCTTTCAGTTAGCAGCTGAGTGCTTAACCACTGCACCACTGGGGTTCCTGGTGTGTTTATCTACACATGAGATAAAAATCCCTCAGCTGCACACACTGAAGGTTTTTCAAACCCCATATACATAAATTCAAACTTCCCATAATCTATTGGAGAAAACAGTTCTTAGCTTTTCAAAAGCTTTCACCCACAGGGCTTCAGAAACTCTGTAATGCATGTGCTTATTTATAGACCGAATGGTCTGCTACGAAAGAGGAAGTTCAAACTACAGCAGGAGGTGCCACTTTTATGGTAGCACAGTTCAGGGGTGAAAGTCCAGCTTTTGCAGACAGTTCAGATTCAGATCCTAGCTCTGCAACTTTTAAATAATGGTGTTGGGCAAGTTACTTAAATCATCTGGACTTTACTTCCTTCAGGGAGTTCCCAGGAGGTACAAATGTTTAACGCACTCAGCGGCTAACCAAAAGTTGGAGGTTTGAATCCATCCAAAGGTACCTCAAAGAAAGATGTGGTGATTTACTTCTGAAAAACCAGCCATTGAAAATCCATGGAGCACAGTTCTACTGTAAACAGTATGGGGCCTCATGAATAAAAGTTGTCTGAGCAGCAGCTGGTTTGGTTTGGTAATTCCCTTATCTATGAAGAAGGGATAATAGAGCCCACCTCAGAATATGAGTAGGAGTCCTCTATGAGATGAGGTATAGCAGATGCCTAGCACAGTACCTGAAATACAGTGTCACTTCCCCTCCCAGCCCCTGAGAGGTCTGGCTGCTCTGTTTGATGGGCTAACCCACCCCATAACTAATCTGTGCTAATGCCTCTCCCTTCTTGTTACATGGTGAGGCAGCAAAGTCAAGTGGGAAGGCCATGGGCTTTGGGGTCTGTAGATCTGAGGTCAAAGCCTTGTTTGATCTTCACTCATTAAAGTAAATCCACCCTTCAGGGCATACTTCTTTGACCGGGTTAACCTCCCTGTGCCAGTTACCAATGTATTGAGAGCTCCAAATCCACCCTTCATTGCAGGCTTGTGACACCAGGATATTTCTCCCTTGCCAGCTGCACCCAAAAAAAAAAACAACCAAACTGTTGAGTCGATTCCAACTCATAGTGACCCTATAGGACAGAGTAGAACTGCCCCATAGGGTTTCCAAGAAGCTCCTGGCAGATTCGAACTGCCAACCTTTTGGTTAACAGCTGTAGCACTTACCCACTACACCACCAGTCTCCCCTGCTAGCACAGTTCTACTGTAATACACACGGGGCCTCATGAGTAAGAGTTGACTCAGAATGTTAAGCTTTGACAGTAAAGGGCGCTGGAGGGACACTGCAGGAGGAAGGGACTTTTCTCTCTCATTCCACTGTGCTCTTGATGATGGGCACAAGCTGAACACAGGACACTGGCTTATCTTCCAGCATGCCAGTCTCCACTATGGGTTCCTATTCTGCCAGCTTCAGCTCACAACACCCCAGAGGGGGGCTTCCTGCTCACCAATCCCAGCCTACAGTTCCCCATCCACCAGCCTTGGCCCACCAAGCTGTAGACCAGCCCAGACCCAGGGAGTCCAGCAAACATATCCACCCTCCAGTGGTCTGCAGTCAGGTCCAAATCCCAGCTTTAGGGAGGGAAGCCCCTTCCAAATTTGGGTGCACTTCCTTGGGTACACTCCCTCAATCCTAGGGTATTCTTTAGAGTTCGATTTTATTCCCTCTTAGTAGCAAATCCTCTGTAAATAGTTAATAGTTTCTTTTTTTACTTTTAATCTTTCTGTTGAAATTACTGTTGTTTCTGTCTCCTGACTGAGCCCTGATGGATATACTCCCTATTGTGTGCTTTCATAGCTCTAAGTACACCTTCATCAAAATACCCACTACAGGTATAACTTTACATTGTTTAAATAATTATTTGGTGAATGTCTGCCTTTCCCACTATAGGATAAATTCTATGAGGGCAGGTTTTCACCCAGTGTGCAGTTTCACCCTGGTACATATTAATTGTTCTATAAATATTTGTTCAGTTAATGAATTAATGAATGACCTTGGACAAGGTGCTTCTCTCCTGGCCTCAGTTCCCTCATTAGTAAAATGGCAGTGGGTAGGGTGAAGGATAGATTGATTAGTGTTTCTTTAACTTGGGTAGGAAGTGTTCACAGACAGACACCTCTGAGAATCTGATTAAAGTTGTGGATCCTCACCAAAGATCAATAAATGTACATACAGACAACATTTTGCCTGTAATTTCAGCATGTTCCCAGGTCCCAGAAGTTCACAGAATGCAGATGAAGAACCCCTGGGCTAAATGACTTCTAAGGGCTTTCCAATATCTCCGTTCTCTGAAGGAAAAGCAGTTCTGGAATCACATTGCAATCACAAAGTCAGTGGGGAAAAATGATTCCCCCAGATTGTGTTGACTCACATTTCCCCTGCAGCATAAAGCAAGAAACACTCTTACACATCTCTCTTGGAACTTAACTGGAAAGGTCAATGTCTTCATTCTGGCCCAGCGGAGCAGAGGTGGAAGTCAGGGAACCTATCAAAAAGAGCTACCTGGATAGGAGATAGGTCTTGAGACAGAAGCCCTGGTTTGGAGTCTCAGCTTAACCACTAATAAGCTGAGGACCCCTAAAAGGAGTCTTGGAATCAAACTGAGACAACTAGCCATTTCATTTCAAAGATGAGCACACTGAGTCCCAGAGAAGAGGACTGACTGGCTCAAGTTCACACAGCAAGCTAGTGGCAGAGCCTGGATTAGAACTCCGTCTTATGGAACCCAACTGTTTTGGATCCTGTTATTCTGTTTGTGGAAACTCCGGTGGCGTAGTGGCTAAGTGCTGCTGCTGTTAACCAAAGGGTCAGCAGTTCAAATCTGCCAGGCACTCCTTGGAAACTCTACGGGGCAGTTCTACTCTGTCCTATAGGGTCACTATGAGTCAGAATTGACTCAATGGCACCGGGTTTTTTTGGTTGGTTTGTTTGCTGTCTTAGTTACCTGGTGCTGTTATAACAGAAATACCACAAGTGGATGGCTTTAACAAAGAGAAATTTATTCTCTCACACTTTAAGAGGCTAGAAGTCCGAATTCAGGGTGCCAGCTCCAAGGGAAGGCTTTCTCGCTCTGTCAGTTCTGCGGGAAGGTCCTCGTCATCAACCTTCCCTAGTCGAGGAGCTTCCAGTTCAGAGACCTCGGGTTCAAAAGACACACTATTCTCCTGGCTCTTATTTCTTGGTGGTACAAGGTCCCCTTGTCTCTCTGCTCACTCTCTCCTTTATATCTCAAAAGAGATTGATTTAAAACACAATCTAATCTTGTAGTTTGAGTCCTGCCTCGTTAACATAACTGCCTCTAATCCCACCTCATTAACATCATAGAGATAGAATTTATAACACATAGGAAAATCACATCAGATGACAAAATGGTGGACAACCACACAATACTGGGAATCATGGCTTACAGCCAAGTTGACAGATATTTTGGGGGGACACAATTCAACCCACGACATTTGCCCACTCTATTTTCTATGGATTTCTTCTTCTTCCCCTTGTGTACAGGGCTGTAAAAGAAGTTGCTATATGTCTTCACTGTAACCCACCCATCTGCCCTACAGTTTAGATATGGGCATCTGGCTCAGGCTCTGCCAATCTGTCCTTGAGAAGAAAGAAAGGAAAGAAGGAGGAGGAAGAGGAGGAAGAAAGAGTAAGAAGTAAAGGAGAAGAGGAGGAAGAGAGAAGAGAGGTTCCTTCTCTTGCGTATCCTTATATTGTACATAACAAATTTGGAAGCTGTTGGCGGGGGCCATTATATATATGCCATGGAAATGCATAAATCAGAGGTACCCAGGGATAGGGATGCTGATCAGCCTCCAGACCCTTTCTACAGAGCTTCAGAGAGTTCAGAGATAATTCAAATAAGTGTCTAGTCCAGATATCATGAAAAAGATGTGAGGAAAATTAAAACTAATGGTGGCAACTAAGATGAAGTGTTGAAGTGTGAACTGAAAAAGGAATACTTCTTTAGCTGACAATCTTTATTCTAAAGAAAGAATGTGTGCAAAAATGTTAGACTGCTCATCATACAGTTACTTATATTAGCAAAAAATTTGAAAACACCTAAATGTCCAAAATAGAACTGTTAAATAAATTATGATGTAGCCCTGTGATAAGATATTATATAGATATTAAATACCCTGTCCTAGAAGAATATTTAATGATTTGGCCATTGCTTTCAATAAAATGTTATGTATAAACAACAGAATGCAAAACTATATAAAATATAACACCAATTTTGTAAAAATATGGATTCCTGTTTATATTTATATGCACAGAAATAGACTAGAAGGAGAAAACACCTTAACAGATGTTATCTCCAATTAGTGGAATTATGGTTTGTTTCAATTGGTCTGTGGTTACCTAACAGAATTAAGGATAGAGAAAAACAGCTTAATCTACTTCCACCCAATTAAGCACTCTTAATGTCAGGATTCTTAAAACAAAAAGACTTATTTATTGGCAGCGTAGGCAAAGAAGGAAAAATTGTCACCAACACCATATCTTTCTAAATGTTCTACCCTTGGTTCCAGATAAGATCTTTTCTAGATCCTAAGCATCACCCTCACGATAATGTGGCTTGCAGTGGCTGCAACATTAGTCACCCCACATGGACTCCAGTTTGCTTTACTGCTTGCTGGGGTCCTGCCAAAGATGCTTGTTCTGGGGAAATCAGCACGGTCAGGGTGGCTCTCAACATGTCATCTGATCAAGAGGATGTGACCCAGCCCATCACCTGGGCTTCGTCTCCTCCTAGTACCCACCTCGCTCCTCTCCTCATTGGTCTCCCTCTCACAAAATTGTCTCCACAGAAGCAAGGGCCTAGTTTTCATTGGTTATTTATTCCTAACCTGGGATGACAGTCGAAATAAGGTGATTGGCACATCCTCCAACCAATCAGATCAGGCCCAGGCCATAGCTCTGGAGCAGTGTTGCAGGGGCTCTTACTGTGCCTGGCATTAACCTTTGAGTTGAGGGATCATGGGGAAGGTCAGGGAGGTGGGTCCTGGGGAAATGCCAGGCCACCAGGACTTTGGCAGTGGAGGGGGGTGGGGTATCACTTGGATCTCAGAGCAGCATCTATCATCAACCATGTGGAAGTAATTTAATATTTTATTGAAATATTGAAGTCAATATTTTGACAACAAGTACAGTCATACTAGTGCTGGGCTCTATCTTTGAGAAGGCCCTACATGTTACAAAAAAAATAATTATTACAGAACAAATGGGAGTTGGTGCTCAACACTAGTAAGCAGGGCTGAACCCCTAAGCACCTGCTCTTATGACCAAAACCATTCAGGCCCCAGGGAAGCAGTTCTGCTCATCTGTCGCCCTTTGTCCTTAAAACAAGAGATGAGTCCAAATTCCATGAAGGTATGTGGGTTGAGCCACTGCTGGCACCAAAGACAGAAAATAATTCAGACTGTGAGGAGGATTTGTGGGGTGGGAGTGCTTATTAATTTGTCAAATGCTTCCACAAAGATAACATAAATGTGATAGATTCTTGAATAATGAAGTGTCATTTCCCAGTAGTGGTGAGCGTCCGTTTCTTGCTTCTTTTTGTGTTCCAATGTGTTCTTTCAGAAGCGTTCACAGATAAGCATGGTATTCATAATTGTACATGGTGACTAAGGAATATTTGACATATTAAACAATTCATCTGTATATACCGTCATGGAAAGACATCTGATATTCATTAAGTGAAAAAATAGGGTGCAGAACAGTGCGTACAATACCCTTCCATTTATGTTTTTTAACAGCTCATATGTTGTTGTTGTTAGGTGCCATCAAGTCGGTTCCGACTCAAAGCGACCCTATGCACACCAGAATGAAACACTGCCCAGTCCTGAGCCATCCTTACAATCATTGTTATGCTTGAGCTCATTGTTGCAGCCACTGTGTCAATCCACCTTGTTGAGGGTCTTCCTCTTTTCCGCTGACCCTGTACTCTGCCAAGCATGATGTCCTTCTCCAGGGACTGATCCCTTCTGACAACATGTCCAAAATATGTAAGACACAGTCTCGCCATCCTTACTTCTAAGGAGCATTCTGGTTGTACTTCTTCTAAGACAGATTTATTTGTTCTTTTGGCAGTCCATGGTATATTCAATATTCTTTGCCAGCACCACAATTCAAAGGTGTCAGTTCTTCTTTGGTCTTCCTTATTCATTGTCCAGCTTTCACGTACATATGATGCAATTGAAAATTCCATGGCTTGGGTCAGGCTCACCTTAGTCTTCAAGGTGACATCTTTGCTCTTCAACACTTTGAAGAGGTCCTTTACAGCAGATTTACCCAATGCAATGTGTCTTTGGATTTCTTGACTGGTGCTTCCATGGCTGTTGATTGTGGATCCAAGTAAAATGATCTTGACAACTTCAATCTTTTCTCCATTTTTCATGATACTGCTCGTTGGTCCAGTTGTGAGGATTTTTGTTTTCCAAACTGAAGGCTGTGGTCTTTGATCTTCATAAGTAAGTGCTTCAAGTCCTCTTCACTTTCAGCAAGCAAGGTGTCAGCTGCATAATGCAGGTTGTTAATGAGTCTTTCTCCAATCCTGGTGCCCCATTCTTCTTCATATAGTCCAGCTTCTTTCATTATTTGCTCGGCATACAGATTGAATAGGTATGGTGAAAGAATACAACCCAGACGCACACCTTTCCTGACTTTAAACCAATCAGTATCCCCTTGTTCTGTCTGAACAACTGCATTTTGATCTATGTAAAGGTTCCTCATGAGCACAATTAAGTGTTCTGGAATTCCCATTCTTTGCAATGTTATCCATAATTTGTTATGATCCACACAGCTGAATGCCTTTGCATAGTCAATAAAACACAGGTAAACATCCTTCTGGTATTCTCTGCTTTCAGCCAGGATCCATCTGACATCAGCAATGATATCCTTGGTTCCAAGTCCTCTTCTGAAACCAGCCTGAATTTCTGGCTGTTCCCTATCAATATACTGCTGCAGCCGTTTTTGAATGATCTTCAGCAAAATTTTGCTTGCGTGTGATATTAATGATACTGTTCTATAAATTCCACATCCAGGTGGATCACCTTCCTTGGGAATAGGCATAAATATGGATCTCTTTCAGTCAGTTGGCCAGGAAGCTGTCTTCCATATTTCTTGGCATAGACGAGTGAGCACCTCCAGTGCTGTATCTGTTTGTTGAAACATCTCAATTGATATTCCATCAATTCCTGGAGCCTTGTTTTTTGCCAATGCCTTCAGAGCAGCTTGGATTTCTTCCTTCAGTACCATCGGTTCCTGATCATATGCCACCTCTTGTAATGGTTGAATATCGACTAATTCTTTTTGGTATAATGACTCTGTGTATTCCTTTCATCTTCTTTTGATGCTTCCTGCATCGTCTAATATTTTCCCCATATAATCCTTCACTATTGCAACTCAAAAGGCTTGAATTTTTTCTTCAGTTCTTTCAGCTTGAGAAATGTCGAGCGCGTTCTTCCATTTTGGTTTTCCATCTCCAGCTCTGCACATGTCATTATAGTGCTTTACTTTGTCTTCTCGAGACGCCCTTTGAAATCTTCCATTCAGTTGTTTTACCTCCTCAATTCTTCCTTTTACTTTAGCTGCTCGATACTCAAGAGCAAGTTTCAGAGTCTCCTCTGACATCTGTCCTGGTCTTTTCTTTCTTTCCTGTTTTTTCAATGACCTCTTGCTTTCTTCATGGATGATGTCCTTGATGTCATTCCACACCTCATCTGGTCTTCAGTCACTAGTGTTCAATGCGTCAAATCTATTCTTTAAGATGGTCTCTAAATTCAGGTGGGGTGTACTCAAGGTAATATTTTGGCTCTCGTGGACTTGCTCTGATTTTCTTCCATTTCAGCTTGAACTTGCATACGAGCAATTGATGGTCTGTTCCACAGTTGGCCCCTGGCCTTGTTATGACTGATGATATTGAGCTTTTCCATTGTCTCTTTCCACAGATGTAGTAAATTTGATTTCTCTGTGTTCCATCTGGCGAGGTCCATGTGTATAGTCGCCGTTTATGTTGGTGAAAGGAGGTATCTGCAATGACGAAGTCGTTGGTCTTGCAAAATTCTGTCACTCGATCTCCGGCATTCTTTCTATCACCAAGGCCATATTTTCCAACTACTGATCCTTCTTCTTTGTTTCCAACTTTCGCATTCCAATCGTCGGTAATTATCAATGCATCTTGATTGCATGTTCGATCAATTTCAGACTGCAGCAGCTGATAAAAATCTTCTATTTCTGCATCTTTGGCCCTAGTGGTTGGTGCGTAAATTTGAATAATGGTCTATTAACTGGTCTTCCTTGTAGGCATATGTATATTTTCCTATTACTGACAGTGTTGTACTTCAGGATAGATTTTGAAACGTTCTTTTTGACGATGAATGCAACGCCATTCCTCTTTGAGTTGTCATTCCCAGCATAGTAGACTATATGATTGTCCGATTCAAAATGGCCAATACCAGTCCATTTCAGCTCATTAATGCCTAGGATATCGATGTTTATGTGTTCCATTTCATTTCCAATTTTCCTAGATTCATACTTCGTACATTCCAGCTTCCGATGATTAATGGATGTTTGCAGCTGTTTGTTCTCATTTTGAGTCGTGCCACATCAGCAAATGAAGGTCCCGGAAGCTTACTCCATCCACGTCATTAAGGTCGACTCTACTTTGAGGAGGCAGCTCTTCCCCAGTCATCTTTTGAGTGCCTTCCAACCTGGGGGGCTCATCTTCCAGCACTGTATCAGACAGTGTTCCGCTGCTATTCATAAGGTTTTCACTGGCTAATGCTTTTCAGAAGTAGACTGCTGGGTCCTTCTTCCAGTCTGTCTTAGTCTGGAAGCTCAGCTGAAACCTGTCCTCCATGAGTGACCCTGCTGGTATCTGAATACCGGTGGCATAGCTTCCAGCATCACAGCAACACACAAGCCCCCACAGTACAACAAACTGACAGACACATGGGGGACAGCTCATATACATAGATATAAACATTTGTACAGCTATAGAAAGTTTCTGGAATTTCCTATCTCAAAAGGAGGTTGGAGGCCAGTGAGAAAGGACCTTAACTTTCATGACCTTCTGAATGTTTTAAAATTTTTTTGCTGTCATAGATTACTTTTTTATGTAATTTATTTTGTTGTTGTTGAGAACATATACAACAAAACATATACCAATGGTTTCTGCACATACAATTCAGTGACATTGATTACAGTCTTTGAGTTGTGCAACCATTCTCAGGTCTCTTTTCTGACTTGTTCCTCCGGCATTAACATAAACTCACCACCCCCTAAGTTTCCTATCTAGTCTTTTGAGTTGCTGTCATCAATTTGATCCCATATAGCTAGTTCTTAAAAGAGCATAATGCAGACATTCTTTACTAGTTAGGCTAAACTGCTGTTTGGTTTTAAGAAGACTTGTGTGGATATTTTTGATTTAAGGTTTAAAGATTACCTCAGGGCAATAGTTTCTGGGGTTCATCCAGTCTCCATGGCTCCAGAAAATCCAGATTCCATGAGAATTTTAAATTTTTTTCTGCATTTTCCCCATCCATTACTTTCCCAATTTAAAATAACTAGCGTTTAATAAAAAAAAAAAAAAAACTCATATACTGAATTAAACTTCACGTTTTTTAATCTAATTTTTTGAGTTAGTATGTGATTTTTATTTAATTCATATTTCCTAAATGGTGACTAAAAGTACATTAGCTATACAAGTATCTTTTGCAATGAGTAATTTTACTTTTTATAGTTTCAAATATTTTTGACATAAAATACTAAGGTGGCTTTGGAGTTAGTGCAGGGTTCAAAGTCCTTAGTTCCTTAGTTTCAAGACCTCAAGCAAATCGCTTATACCCTCTCAAACTCAGTTTGCTCATCTGTACAATGTGGATAATTGTAGTACTGTCTCAAAGAGTTGTTATAAGGTTGAATATGTTAACACACCTGAAAGTTAGCCATTATTATTATTGTTACTACAATCCTGGCAGATTCTGAAATGCAGCATGAAACATATCTGTATATTTAAAATACAACTTCCAAAATGAATGGATAAACAAAATGTGGTACATACATGCAATGGAATATTACTCAGCCATTGTTTGTTTTTATTTTTTAATCTTTCTCTGTTGAACATGCATTATTTAGTAACTTCTTGAATTCATAAGCTATAGTCAGCAGTCACTTTTTCATGGGATTTCCTCCCTGTCTCCATAGCTGAAAATGTACAAATTTCTAGTTATGCTGGCATATGCAGATACTGTAGAGAGTGTGTGTGTGTGTGTGTGTGTGTGTGTGTGTGTGTAAGAGAGAAACACTAAGGGAGAATAATTACAACAGCCACCACAATCTCCCTGGATGGCGTGAACCCAAGAAAGCAGCAAGGATAATGCCACAAGGGTAGTGTTTCCTCTTCCGGCACATCCAGAGAAATCTCCCCAGCATCACTTTCCTCTCTGAAGATCAGAGTTACAAGTCTTTGGGAGGCATGGAGATTGTTAACAGGCATTGAGGCAGTGAAAGAACAGGGACCCCAGCAACTGATATTAGGTGCCTATCAGCCGTTAGACTGCAGGGCCATCCGCATAGCCACCAGCTAACCTTCGCCCCTGCATAATCCTCCCCCATTCTTCTAACTCTCTCTGCCAGCCCTCAAGCTTTGTGCACAGCTGTATAAGATTCTAAAACCAAAGCAAGAAATCTCCATGGTCCTGAGCTTCATACCTCCTGCTCTGAATTACTTTGCCTTCTCTTTAAAAATGCCTATTAGCCCCATTTCATTTCATCTCATTCTAAAATCCACTAATCCATTTGGGGAAACAGGACTCTCTTGATCTCTCATAGCCTGGCCATTCATAATTGATAAACTGCCTTGAAGGAAAAAAAAAGATACCATTAGCTGTTCCATTTGATAAGACCCACAGCTTCAATTATGGAAGCCCCACTGGTTGAAGAGAATCTCATTCCAATAAGGTGAATCAATAAGGAATGGGGGATGGAGGAAACAAGAGAAAGAAATTGAGAGACGGAGACCAAGAGTCCAACAAATAGACACAGAGAGAGGGAAGGAAAGATACAACCACCAGATGCCGTTGAGTTGATCGCAACTCATGACAACCCCAAGTGTGTCAGAACAGAACTGGGCTCCATAGAGTTTTCAATGGCTGACTTGTCAGAAGTAGATCACCAGTCCTTTCTTCAAAAGCACCTGTGAGTGGACTCGAATCTCCATCTTTTGGTTAGCAGCTGAGTATATTAATCATTTACGCCACAGAGAGAGAATAAATTCTTCTTCAAACCTCCAGCAGCCAAAGCATTGCCCAGGAAGGTTTTCAGCACAAAACTGGTTGTTTTCTTAACTCAGGCTTTGCAAAATTCCCCTGACGCTTCTCACTTCTCTCACCAAAGATAAAAATAGGAAGCGATGCTCCCTTCTCCTGACAGTTCCATGACCCTCTTGGCATCAGTGACCTTTCAAGCCCGTATATCCCTGATCTTAAAGGCCTCGTGCTTCCTCCAAGCATTCAGCGTGTGCAGTAGTGAGCAGGCAGTCGCTTGGCAGGTAAAGATGCTTAGATTATAAAAATTTAAAGGTAAAGCAAATGAGATTGGGGGTTCACGAGGGGCAGGAGAAACTGAAGAACAAGTTCAAAGGAAATACGCTTTACTACTAAGAACTTTGAAGCAATCGGCTCTTCTTAAAAGAATGTTCTGTTACTAAGGCATTTATATGTGTCTTGGGTACAATTTCACTACTCAAGAAATATGTGTACGGTGTTAAATCATGTCAATTCTGGCAGCAGTGAGATGCTTAAGATATCTGAGTAAAAGGCTCTTTTTTGAAATAATTCTATTGCAATGCAAAATACTACACACAGACACATCCGATGACTGAACCCAAGATAGTTCCATAGACACCCAGGAGTCCCTTCAAGGTGATTGCCCATCCCAGATCACGGGTATAATTTCAGCAGGAAAGACACCTGGACTTCAACCCCTACAAAAGACAGTTCTCAGAGCACTGCTGCTGCGTCTACTTAATTCTTATCAATTTGCTTTGAAAAGCCTGGCACAGGGATTTGTGAGCTCTAAGCTGAGGCAACTGCAGCTCTCCTCAGAAAATTTGATCAGCAAGCTAGTTGCTGAATTCAAAGTCCAAATCCCTTAATTGTGGGTAACATGTTTTCAAATAATGATACCACCTGCAAATTGTATGGTAGTTTATCTTTTCAAAGTGCTTTCGCCTGCATGGGCTCACTTGATCCTCTCCCAGTGCTGGCAGCCAGGAAGGGCAGAGAAGAGAACACCACCTGAGGCAGTGACAAACCCAAGGTTGCATGCATGGGAAGTGATGCCCCTTGGTTGAGTCCAGAATAAAACCCTGGCTCCAGGTTTCTTTCTACGATGCCCTGGGAGCCTTGCACATTGACTAAATCTCATATCTTAAACACCATTACTCTGCTAGCTTATGTGAATATCCACGCTTATACCTCCCCATCAATGCCTAGAATGCTCTTACCCCCTGAATGGCCAGCTCTTTCTTTTTATTCAAGTTTTGGCTCAAATGCCATCTCCTCAGAGAAGACTTCCCTAACTAACCTTTCTAGGAGGCACTGCCCTCACTATGATATCTCTTTGCTATATTGTCCACATAGGACCTAGCACTTTCTGATCATTTTCTGTATTAGTGACCTTGTTAAGAATCACCTATTCCCCTACAAGGACCATACATGGTCCTACACCATCTTCATGATCATTGGTATGCTCGAGTGCATAGTTGTGCCCACTGTGTATTTTCAGTGCCTTCCAACCTAGGAGGCTCATCTTCTAACACTATATCAGACAATTTTCTGCTGTGATCTATAAGGTTTTCACTGGCTAATTTTTGGAAGTAGCTCACCAGGCCTTTCTCCCTAGCCTGTCTTACTCTGGAAGCTCCTGTTGAAACTTGTCCATCATGGGTGACCCTGCTTGTATTTGAAATATCAGTGGAATACTTTCCAGCATCATAGCAACACATAAACCAACACAGTACCACAAACCAAAAGACAGATGGTAGATACTGAATATATGGGAGATAAAGGGATATAGATAAGACTTACTCCCTGCCTTCAATGAACTTACCATTTTGTAAGGGGATTAAAACAAGCACTCAAGTAATCCACAAAATAAAATAGAAAGTCTTAAGTGCCTTAATGGAAACAGAGGAAAAAGTTCAGAGGCCAGTGAAAACTTCCAGCTAAGAAGACATCTGAAAAGGTTGTTAGAGGCAGCTAAAGCTGATTTTGACTTTAAAAGACAATTCAAATTTAGACATATGGAAATGGAGGCAACGAGCCTTCCAGACAGGGACAGGTTCATAAGCCAGGCCACAGAAGAGGGAGCGTAGACCAGTGTGGATATAGAGTATGGAAATGAGGGGTGGGGGGCTGGTCTAAAGAGGGAGAAGGAAACCAGTTGGTGACAGTTTCCAAGGCCAAATTGAAGAAAAAACAAAGGGGGATCTTATTCCGGTGTTTCGGGGAATTCCTGGAAAGATTCTACACAGGACAGTGGCAAGGTCAAAACCAAAAATTAGAGCAGTAATCTGATATCTTGTATAAAACGGGATGGAAAGAAAAGAGGAGGAAAACATGAAAGAATGTGGGGAGATTATAATAGTAGTTGAGGCAAGAAGTGAAGGAGACTTGAAATAGAGCATTAAGGATTATAGTGCGCACCTGTAGTTCTCATCTTCCCAGCTTCCATTCCTCCTTCTTCAGGTAACTGCTCCTCAAGTTTCCTTCAGGGAACCAGCATCCCTTCCCTCAAAAATTCAGGTTGTTTGAGTAGACATGATGCCACCCCTTGGCCCTAAGAAGGACATGTACCCCAGACCTAGTCAATCACCTTATTCCATTCTCCTGGCAACAGGAGTTCAAATCTACCCCACAAAAGATTCTTTCTAGAACATTTTCTGGAAATAGTGGGGAAGATTAACCCTTATCCTCACAAACCTTGCTGTAAGGATTATGTAAGCCTAGAGCTGCCAGGGCCCACAATTGGAGAGGGACTGGCAAAAAGGAATGGTGATACAGAAAGTACAGCCTGGAGAAGGAGAGACAGAAGAGTTCCAATGGCATTGTTTGAGCCCCTGGATCAAACTGTTCCTGATGCTGAGCTTTCTAGTTTTATGAGTTATTGCATTCCCTCTATTCATTAATCCAGTCTAACTGGATCTCTTAAAACCAACAATGTTGACTAACATAAAAAATAGAATCAACAAGATTTGACAAGTGATTATATGTGGGAGCAGTTAGAAGAAAGCCAAAGCTACTTCCAAACATGAGTTACTGGGAAGAAGTAGGGAAGAATATGGACAAAGGAAAGTCAATGGGAAGAGTAAGTTTTGGAGAAAGATAATGAGTTTAGTTTTGGGATTCTTGAATTTAAGACTCCAGGAGGCCATGCATGGGGCTGTGTTCTGCACAATACAGGAAATGTAAGATGGGTATGCAGATGAGAAACCTTACTACCTATCATAATAAATGCGATTTTTACTAACACACAGTTCCTGGGTGGTACAAACAGTTAAAGCACTCGGCTGCTAGCCAAAAGGTTGGGGGCTTGAGTTCACCCAGAGGTACCTTGAAAGGCTTGGCAATCTACTTCCAAAACATCAGTCATTGAAAACCCTATGGAACACAGTTCTAATCTGACATACATGGGGTTGCCATGAGTTGGAATCTACTTTGATAGCAACTGGTTTGGTCTGGTTTTATGCTAGCATGAAGGGACATATCTGCCAGAGTTCAGTGCAGAAAACAAATCACTCTAGGCATTTCAAGCAGAGAGAAATTTGATACATGGAATTGAGTATTCACAAAAACATTGGAAGGCTAGGAGGAGCAGAAGCCAGGCGTTTCCCAGTGGACTACTGAACTCAAGGACATGCTACCACAGTTGTAATCCGAAGGTCAGGAAGCTGCTGCACCACTACCCCTGAAAACCCTGGAAGCTGACAATCAGACATTGGGATGTTGAGCCCAGCCTCCACAGCTGCCTCTTCACACTGCCATCTCCACTGCCTTGCCTCTCAATAGCCATAGCTACAGAACGAGCATGCGCACAGGCAACTAATTGGTGAAAAATATTTTGCATCCAGAACCAGAGCTGCAAGGATGACTGGGAAATGTAGTTTTAGTTTTCTAATCTTTCCAGGTATAAGGAAAGGGTAATGGAGGTTGGGAATGCCAAGTTGTGGATTCTACTATAAGTGATGTATGAATACTATGAGAATATAAATAAAGGAGACATTAATTGTCAGTCTGATTACTATACAGCCTTTAAGAAGGGCCTTCATACTCTGGGTCTCAGTTTCTCCACCTCTAAAATGAGGCAGCAAGTGTGTGGTTTGTAAGGGCCTCTCCAGCCCAGTTCTTTTAGAAGTCTGCAAAAGACACCCTAGCCCTGACCAGAGTTAGACACTTTTCATCCTGGGAGTATTATCTTCCCAGCTAACAGGCCAGCTATAAAAACAGCATGGAGGCAGTGTCAGACCTCCTCTAACTTCGCCAGAGGGGAGGAGAATCAAGATCAACAGCCCAAGCCTGATTCCTATGAGGTGGAGGTCAGACATACCTCCTCTCTCCAAACTTTTTACCAATTCTGACACCAGCTGTCCATCCTATTTCTCTGCTGGCTTCAATAATTCATTGCAATGGCCACACACAACTCACAGACAATACTCACAATTACGGGGTTTATTTGGGAAGTAACAGGTTACAGTTCAGGATCAGGAATGACTCAGAATACAGTTCTTCAATCAGAACAGCTTTTTTTCAGCCATGCCCACAGGCAGGCCTCTCTCTGGCCCCCAGCCTCTTGGCTTTGCCTCTGCCCTGCTCAGGTAAGTGTTATAAAGCTCTTTAGCTCTACCAATAAGTCTCTAGAGGCACCTCACTCTGCCAGTTAGCTTTAGTCTAAAAGCAGTGAGCTCTCTCTCGATGTGTAGGTTGGCAAGCCTAACTTCACCAAGTGTCCAGAGACACCTCACTCTGCCAGTAAGCCTTCTGCCCGAAGGCGCTCAGCTCTCTCATCCCGTGGGTTGACACACCTACTGTACTTGTCTCACTGGGTTGGCCAGGAAGTCCACCACACTGTCTCTTGCTGGTTTCCTGGTTCTGCTACCACCGTTTCTCTGCCACCGCTTCTCACCATCTCATGATGTCTCTGGTGTTACAACTCTCTCTCTCTGTCTCCTGGGTCTAGGAGGTTCTCAGCACAGGGATCCCAGGTCCAAAGAACATGCTCTGCTCCCAGCTCTTCTTGGTGATAGTGAAGTCCCCCCTTTCTACCTCTGGGATGGCTCATTTGAAGACTAGCAGGATAGCAAAACTGATCAGTCCCCTTGTTAGGACTCTATATACCTTATTTACATGGTCCACCCCCCACAAAGGTGCCATTCACCTTATTTGCATCATTGGCAAGTCCTCCAATCCCCTTGGTGGACCACAAGCACCTTATTTACATAGTCCCACCCAATCATTTGGTGGCAATTACAAGACTTGGCTAGAAAGGCCATGTAAAAGTGACCCATTGCACCACACCAGCCCCACACGTTTGAATATAATCATTAAACACCTGGCAAAGAGTGCCACCCCACATATAATTTAGTAATTCACATTCCAATCTAATTACTGCAAGTTTCATAAACAAGTGCTTATTAGAATACAGTCTTTTCCTCTGAAAAAACAGGATTTGTAGAGGGGAAATTACAATGATTATCTTCAAAATACAGGCATAAATAATACAGTCATTCCTCCTTTCTCCTTGTTTTTATCGTTTCCCTTTATGCTATCTTAGATAGGAGGCTTCAGGCCAGCAGGAGCTCAATGATCTGAACCCTTCTCTCCTTTGACATAAAGTCCTCCCTGTCTCTTCACCAAAACTTATCTTTCCTGTGTCCCCAGGGAGCTAAGTACCTTACTTATTATTTATTCATCGCTGAGTTACTATTGCCTGTGAAGTTGGAGGGGAAAGAAGAGCAGCTGACGGACAGTCAGGGTATTCTGAGGCTCTGGGAAGCTGCAGTCTCTTCCTGGGTCTCCAAATCCCCATCTCTAAAATGAAGGGATTGGATTAAATCAGGGGTTCTTAACCTGGGGTACAGGACCAGTCTCCTGAAAGTCTAGAAATAAGCCTAAATTACATGCAGTGAGTTGCGTGCATGAGGGACACTCATATCCCCAATTTCTATCTGGAGAGTAAGGTGGTGCCAGGAATACTAACTCTACCCTCAAGGCAGAGCAAGCGATCTAGGTAAAGCAATACAAAACAAACCAAATCCGCTGCTGTGGAGTTGATTCCGACTCAACGATCCTGTAGGATAAAGTAGAGATGACCCGTAGTGTTTCCAAGGCTATAAATCTTTACAGAAACAGACTGCCACATCTTTCTCCTGTGGAACAGCTAGTGGGTTTGAACTGCTCACCTTTCATTTAGCAGGCAAGCACTTAACAACTGTGTCACCAGGGCTCCTTGTTAACTAAGGCAATCGGTGCTCTGTATATCCTGGCTAAGGTCTTGGTTCAGGGATGAGCAAATGTGCAAACTATTACAATTGGATCAAATCTTATGAACTCTTTTGGGAATGGTGAAACAAAGACACTCTTTCCTGCTGGACAAGAACAAGTCAAGAATGAAGTCCCAGGAGCTTCCACTAGCCATTTGGGACCCACAGGGAAACCAGCCTTACGATGACACTGACATTGTAAGAGACAGAGGAGAGAGACAGAAGAAATGAAAGCCTTGGTGAAATTGTTGAAGCGCTGGATCAAGCCTGACCTGATACCCCTGAAGTCTTTCGTTCCATGAGCCAATAAATTTTCTCTATTGTTTAAGCTGCTTTTAGTACAGCTTTCTATAACTTGAAACTAAAAGCAACTTAAAAGACAGTATGTATAAAAGTGAAATGTTCTGAGGAGAAAAGCTACAGTTTCCAGCAGACCCTCAAAGGCCTCTGTAGCCCAAAGAAAGACTTAAAAGCTTTCAACTAGAAAAATCTCTAAGGTCCCTACATCATTAGCATTCTGTAATCCTATGACTCTATGAAGTTCCAAATTGCTGGTTTGACTGATAGTATGTAACCCTTACTACTGTAAAAAGAATTTTTTCATAAAGTAGGGTTTTTCCATTACAAAAGAAATACAGGCTAATTATAGAAAATTTGTAAACTAGAGGGGGAGAAACACTAAACAAAAAGATAACCACGGTTAATACGTGGGAAATTTCCTCCCAAATTTTTCATTTTTCTATGCATCATCTTAGAGAGGTTTTAATATAGCCGAGTTCGCACTATATGTATAATTTCGCATCATGCTTTTTTCGCTTGACATTATAACATAATGCTACATAATTCCCGCATCGTTAGAAACCCTTTGTAAGCAGCCTTTAAAATAGCTTCTTAACTTTCCATGGAATGGATATTCTAAAATGGGCTTTACTATTCCTCAAATGTTGGACAAAATGGGCATGTTTCCAGGTTTTTGCTTTTGGTTGCTTGCTTGCTTGGTGTTTTGCTGTTCTAGTTCCTTTTTTAACAAAGGGCTCCTTGCTGAATGTAAAGGAAGCAGTTGCCCACAGTGGAGTGTCTGTCACCAGGTCAGACAGTGGGGAAGGAGGTGGGAGTGCTGTCAGGATGTCAAGGAAGCTTCTGCCTTGCCCTGGCAGCAGCTGTTAGGGTCTCTAATGAGCCACTGTTAAGAGGCACCTTTCTCCCTCTCATGATTTTTCTCCCATTTGGAAGGAGTTTCATGAGCCACACTCCTGGCCTCTCTCACCTTGGAGGAGGGGTAACAGCCCTAACTGGTGGGCTTGGGAATGAGCCTACTCTCCCTGCCACCACCACCCTAGGGTGAGCAGGAGCACTCCCCTCTGTGGCTCCCACTGTATGTTAGCAGGGCAGGCCCCCATCTGGGAGCTCTGCCATGGTTATTTTGTCTATTGAGGGGTGAGACGTCTCATTCTGGGGTTCAATGTCAAGCAGTCCATGTAAGCTCCAAAAGCAGTCTGATCAGTATGAAGGCAGTGTTTTATCACCCATGTTCCTTAGACTTTTGTCTTATTTTTGTCGGTTCAGGACTCAGGCAGGGGAGAAGGATGCTATTTATTGAATCCTTTCAAAAAAAAAATTTTTTTTTTCAAAATTAGTAACTAAGGCAATAAAGTCCTCAACTCTTGCCAAGTCTCTGCTGTCCCCATCCTGCAAGTAGACTGTTGGGGTTTGCAATTCTGTTTAAAGCACTTGGCTGAAGGCAAGGCTTCTTGCTATCTCTGGATCTTGGGAATTAATACTCTGCTCAGGCAGATAAAACAGGTAATAGAATTATTAAAATAGTCTCTGCAATTTATTAAGAGGTAATCTTGTACCATGTACTGTTAAATGCTTTACACACTTAGTCCATGCTAACCAAAGCCCTGTGAGGTGGATATTATCATCCCCATCTTACAAGTGAGGAACCTAAGACTCAGCAAGGCTGTGTAGCAACCAGATTCACCCTGTCTGTAGTGGCTGAGTCAGATTCACACTTGGATCAAGGCCCCCTGAAAGTCCATGCTCGTAACCAGTTGATGATGTTGGTGCAGGCAGTCCTGTGGACTCTTCTGAGGAGGGCTAAAGAGATGGGGTAGGACACAGGGAGAGGGCATGAGAACCCCCACACATCGAAAACACTCAGTCAAAGGTGACTCCGCTAGGCTCAGAGCCCTGCCACAGTTGTCATGTCAGGATGACATGAGGGGAGTACTTGGGTAGTGCAAACAGTTAAGCTCTTGGCTACTAACCAAAAGGTTGGCAGTTCAAACCCATCCAGAGGCACCTCAGAAGAAAGGCCTGGTGATCTGCTTCCAAATGGTCACTGCCATGAAAACGCTATGGCATGCAGTTCTACTCTGAAACACACGAGGCCGCCATGAGTCAGAACAGACACAAGAGCAACTAGTTTGGAGGGATTTGTTTTTATTTTATTTTTTGAGGTAAAATTCACATAGCATAAAATTAACCATTTTGAAGTGTACAATTCAGTGGCGTTTAGTACCTTCACAATGCGGTGCAGCTACCACCTCGTTCTGAGACATTTTCGTCACTCCTAAAGGAAACCCCATACCTACCAAGAAGTCACTGCTCATTCTCCTCTTTCCCCTGCTGCTTTCTATCGCTATAGATTTATATATTCTGGACATTTCATACCAATGGAATCATACGATACGTGGCCTTTCGTGTCTGGCTTCTTTCACTTAGGACGGTGTTTCTGAGGTTCATAAATAAACACTGACACTTGTGTTGTACTTCGTTCCTTCTTATGGCTGAGTAATATCCCGTTGTACGGCTGAACCCCATTTTGTCTATTCATCAGCTGATGGGCGCTAGGGTGGTTTCTACTTTTTGGCTATTGTAAACAATGCTGTTATGAATATTCATGTACACGTTTTTGTTTGAACACCTTCTATATTTTTGCCTGTACTCATTCAATCCTAAGTAGGCATGTATGCATGTATTTGTCTTCACGTTTACATACATAGTTCTTTTTCGTTTCTTTTTAAAAAATGGAAACATAGTTTCCTGTACCTTGCCTTCTTCATCCAACATCAGTTCATGGGACTCTTTCCAAGTCATCTAGTATAGCTTGAATTCATTGTTTCTAATGCTACCTAATACTCCACAGTGCGACCATGTGAGTTTATTCAGTCATTGCCTTGATGATGATCATTTTCTGTTTCCAGTTTTTTACATGTTAACAATAGAAAGATTTTTCCTGTTATCGATTCCTTGAATCACCCCCCAAAAAAATATATTATCATCAACATCACCAAATACCAACATTTCCTGAGCCCTCGCTAAATGCTAAGCATTGTGCTAACATACATTTTGTTGTCAATCTTCATATTCACCCTGCGAAGTGGGGACCATTATTAGCACCATCTTACAGGTAAAGAAATTGAAGCTTTAGAGAATTAAGTAACTTACTTAAATACAGAGGTAGACCCAGGATTTGAACCCAGTTCTCTCTGACCCCAAAACCCACTCTTATTTTTCCATGCACTGCATTCAAGCTTAGTTGCGTGACTTTGAGCAAGTAACCACCTGTCAGTACTGGTCCTCGGTATCACTATCCGTGAAAACAACGGTTACAGTAGGTTTCTAACAGGGCTTCAAACCGTTTCATTCCAGTTTGACCCCCTGTTGACAATTTGCCTTTCCACCCCAGATGTACTGAATCAGAATCTGCATTTTAATAAGATTCCCCAGGTGATTCTTATCAGGAGGTCAAACCAGAATGAACCATTTGAAGCCCTGGTTTCTAAAGGCTCCTCCTGCTCTTTGAGTCTGTTCATCCAAAGTAACCAATCACTGGCCGGCCGAGCTACTTTTGAAATTCACTGCAGAGGGATCCGCTCCTCTCCACCACACCCTCACAGAGGCCTGACTTCTTGTCAAGTGTGTTTATGCATGGCTAAAATGAACAGGACCTCAAATACCTTTCCCAAATTCTGATACTCGCCTTGACAGCCACATCCGAAGCAGCAATCTTGTCTATCTGCATTTAAGCTTCAGAGAGAGCCTAACTGACCCACAGGGAAAGACCAGCTCCACTGACACACACCTTCACACCGCTTGGAAAAAACTTGCATTTCTAATTTGTTTCTTATAAGCAGTGTGCTTCTGGTGCTGAGAGAGCATCAAGCTCCAAATGTCTTTCACTTGCCTTTAAATGAATATTTCATTTTCCAGCTCTAGAGAACAGGTTAATGGAGAGGCCTTCCGTATTTCCTGACCCCTCCTTCCACCATTCCGCCTCTGCTTTTTAAGCAGAATAATTCCATTTTCCTATTAGATCGTGTTATGTGGGGCTGCAGACACCATGACATGACAGAAACAGGTAAGGGGAGAGGGTAGGGAATGACAAAAAGATTAGGGTCAATAAGGGAACTGGTGGAAAGATAAAGAACAGTGCTAAAAGCAATCTAGAGCCAAAAGAATCACAAATTCATAAAAATGCCACATCAAGTGACCCCTCCAGCCGTGGCTACTTTATGTGGAAGAAAGAGAAGGGAATCATATTTATTGGGTGCTACTAATTTCAAACAGGAGTCTCTGGGTGGTGTAAATGGTTAAACACTTGGCTGCTAACTGAAAGGTTGGTGGCTTGAGTCCACACAGAGGTACCTGGTGATCTACTTCTAAAAATATCAGCCATCAAAAACCCTCTGGATCACAGTTCTACTCTAATACACTTGGGGTCACCATGACTTGGCCATAAATCAACTCACAGCAACTGGTTAGTTTAAGCGCATTTTCTCTATTAATCCTCTCAGAAACTATGGGAGGCAGCTGTGTTATGATCCCACTTTGTATCCCACTTTTTGTATCTACAAAAAGTCAAGGCTTGGCTGGTAAATAAGATTCAAACCCAGGTGTGTCCAATTCCAAAGCCTCTTTCTACTACAGCCCAGTGGCCTAAGGATGACTAAGCACAAAACAGTCACCTTCCTCTTTCTAGAGTTTACATTTCTGCTGTTGTCACAGCTGCTAACTTACAAGAGAATTTACTCTTTTTCCCTCCATAGGGGAGGAGACAGAGCTCTTTCTAATGAAGCCAATAACAAAGAAGACTACCTTAGATCCAGAGTCTCAGACAGAATAAAGTGCTTGGGGCAGAGTGCAGGCAAACTGGCTTGGGGCAGCCGAGGAAAGTTTACCTCAGGAAATAAAGCAGCCTCTTCATCCTCGCTTCTCCTGCCCAATGCTCACCTAGCTCCTGCTGCAACGTCAGGATACAGGCTGAATGATGCCCGCTTTTCTTGGAGTGCAAGGCCTTCATCCCGCAAGCAGAGGCTCTGTGTCCTCTTGTCCTCTGATGAGCCGATTCCGAAGTAAGGCATACCCATAGGTTAAAATTAAGCAAAGGGACCAATAAGATTTTCGGTTCTCCCAACACTGATTTCCAGCTGCTTGGAGAAGCCTCAGGATTCCATATATAACAAGTAAAACTGAGTTTTTGAAATACTGTCATATATTGAAATCCAGAAAGCAAGGACTCAAAATTCCCCGTTTATTGGTGCTACAGGGCCCTGGTGGTGCAGTGGTTAAGAGCTAAGCTGCTAACAAAAAGGTCGGCAATTGGAATCCACCAGCTTCTCCTTGGAAACCCTATGTGGCAGTTCTACTCTGTCCTATAGAATCTCTTTGAGTCGGAATTGACCCTAAGGCAACAGGCTTGGGGGTTTTTTTGGTTTTGTTTTTAATTGGTGCTACTTCAGGCTTATTCACAGCCACAGACTCCAGGGCAGGAAAGAAGGAGCCTCTGAGGTCTGTGGGATGTTCATCCCTTTACATCTGCCACTCTCGCTGCCTGGGAGACTCTTCTCCAGACTGTCCGATGACTGGTCCTTCACTCCCTTTGGGTCTCTGCTCAAATGTCACCTCTTCAGAGGCCTCACTGAGCATTCCATTAAAGACAGCACCCCTGTCACTCTCCATTTCTTGGCCTGGTATTGCTTTTTTCATAGTATCTATCACTTCTGACGTGATATATTTACTTGTTTATTGTCTGCCTTTCCCATTCAAAGGTCAGCCCTAGGAGGGCAGGGAATGTACCTGTCTGGCCCGTTGCTGTATCCCCAGCACCTCAAACAGGGCCTGGAAATTAGGAGGTACTGGGTAAATATGTTTTGAATTAATACAACAACAACCCGTTGTTGTCAAGTTGATTCCAACTCATAGTGACCCTACAGGACAGAGTAGAACTGCCCCATAGAGTTTCCAGGGAGTGCCTGGTAGATTCGAACTGCCAACCTTTTTGTTAGCAGCTGTAGCTCTTAACCACTATGCCACCAGTGTTTCCTTTGAATTAATAAATGAATAAATATCAGGGCCACTGACAAGCAGAGCAGATTTTACCAGTGGCTCCCTCTCTGGGGTGATAAGGAAAGAGTTCTGTGCCAAAAACTTTTGTGTGTTTGATGACATTCATATCTCTTTAGAGAAAACTCAGCCATTGGCGTAAGTCTTGACTTCCTATTGAGATGGAAACCTCTGCCGGGTAAAAAGTAATGCTTTCACAAAATACTAGGACTGAAGGGATCTGAAATGGTCTTAGGGTTCTCTAGAGAAATATACTGCTCATATAGACATGGGGAGGGGGGAGAGAAAGAGATTTATTTTAAGGAATTGGCTCATGTGATTGTGGGGGCTAGCAAGTCCAGAATCTGTTGGCAGGCAGCAGGCTAGAGATTCCTAGCACAAAGCATACAATTTATCTCCCAGAATTGAGTGAAGAATGAGGGCAAACCGAAAACCAAACCCACTGCCGTCAAGCCCATTCCAACTCATAGCAATCCCGTAGGGTTTCCAAGGCTGTAAATCTCTATGGAGTGAGGGAGTCCTGGTAAAAAGTCTGTTTATAGCCTGGAGGCAGAATATGCCCTTGAAAAAAATCACTTTGCTGTTAAGGCCTTCAGTTGACTGGATGAGGCCCACCCACGTTATGGAAGGTAAACAGCTTTACTTAAGGCTAACTGGTTTAATCACATGTAACTATTTCATAACAGCATCTAGACTAGTGATTGGCCAAACAACTGGGCACCATAGCCTAGCCAAGTTGACATATAAAATTAGGCATCACATAAGTCCAAGTCCCTGATGGGGAAACGGAGCCCAGAGAGAGGAGTAACCAACTGTAGCAACTGATATCTATAAAGCATTTGTTATTTTACAAAGCATTGTCACATCCTTTTTTCTTATTTGATCCTAAGTGATAAGCCTACTGCATAAGCGGTGGTAATATTAGTATCACCGTAATTATATTTAAGTATAGTTATTAGCCACAATTCCATGTTGCAGACGAGCAAAATAAAGCTCGGAGAGTCACACAGCCAGAGCTTGGGAAAACAAGCTTCAACATCAGGACATCTGAGTCCAGCTCGGAGCTCCTCCACAATGGAGAGGGAATGAACAAACTATAGCTACTCCACAAACTTGCCAAATACCAACCTGAAGCTAGAAGATAAGCACCTCAGAGTTTTCCAAAAAGCCTTCTAATATGCGTAATCCAGCACAGCTACTCTTAAGACTCAGCTGCAGAAGCTGCCTTGTCCACAACACCGTGCGGAGGGATGGCTGATCCAACAGACAGCAGCTCAATACAGACTGCGTGTCATTTATTCTCATTTCATGACAATTAATTTCCTCAGGGACCAAGTGTGTTCAGTGGTTACATTAACATGCAAAGTAAAATTAAACATTGATGCGTCCTTTATCTCCTCGTTTCTAGACGGATAAGTCCTGTCAGTGCCTGGAAAAGATATTTTCATTGACATTGTTTATCTGTTCCACTTGACTCCAAATTACACTTGAGAAATAGGAACTAGCACACCACAGTGTTTTTATATAGAGTGATGACTAAAGGGGACTAGATATTAAAGAAAAAATACCTAGCCTGAGATTCTATGCAGCATAAACTCAGTACAACACGACATGAAGAATCAGGCCTAAACATAGTAGGAGCTCAGTGAAGGCTTCATGGAAGAGCCCATCCAGGTTTCCTGGGTCCCAATCTAATATGCAGCGTTGTGCTACAGATGGCAGAAGGGTTTCATCTCACATGCCAGCTCTGCTTTTATGCCCAAATCACTGTGTTGAGAAAGATTCCAAGGACTAACATGGAGCAAATTCTACTGTAATTGTAAGTGCCTATTTTCTTGTCCTCCACTGGCTCTCCCACCTCACTTAGATGATGCTTATCTCCTTCAAACAGGCTGCTTCATCTTAATTCAATATTAGGTTTCTCCAGGGAGTGCAGCATAGAAATTAACTTAGGAATAAAAGAGATTTGCATTTGAATCTTAGCTCCTTCATTTGCTACCCGTATAACCTTGGAGAAGTTGCCTAACCTCACTGAGCCTGTTCTCTCATCTCAAAAAAGAGGATAGTAAGATACATATAACAATAGGATTGTTGTATGAATCAAATAATGTAATAGAGTCGATCCTCATTATTCACAATTCTGTAATTTGTGAATTCTCCTACTCACTAAAATGTATTTGTAACTCCAAAATCAATACTTGTAGCACTTACACAATCATTCGTGGACATGTGGTGAAAAACTGGAGTACTTTCCCAGTTGAGGTCAGACAAGGCAACAGCTCTGTCTTCTTGCTTCAGCTCTAACCCTGTAAATAAGTATCCTTTTTGTGGCCTATTTACTGCCACATCTGTTGCATTTTTGTGCTTTTCGTTCAATTTTGCTGTTTAAGATGGCCCTCAAGTGCAACACTGAAGTGCCGTTTGGTGTACCCAAGCACAAGAAGGCTGTGATGTGCCTTCTGTAGAAACTACACGTGTTAGATAAGCTCCGTTCAAGCATGAGTTATGATGCTGTTGGTGGTGTGTTCAGTGTTAATGAAACAACAATATATATTAAATAAGGCGTTTTAAAGCAGAAACACACATAAGCATGGTTATGTATTGATTAGTTGGCAGAAATCTTGTGACCAGAGGCTCGCAGGAATCCAACCTTCTACTTCCCCTAGGAGCGATGGTTCAGTATTTGCTAATTTGGTGTTCATGGAAATTTTATAGAACACAACTATTATGAATAATGAGAATTGACTATCTATGGAAAAACTGCTTTCTCACGTATTCCTAGAGCCAGCTGGGGGCATGGTGATGTGGGGAGCAGGGTGCAGCATAACCATTTCAGGCCCTATAAACTTGGCCTTGTAGTTATGCACCAGGAGCAGGAATGCACCCAAAATGTCTGGAAGGCCACGGTTGCCCATAGGGAAGCCAGAGTATGGCTACCTATTATAAGGGGGAATCCTGCTGGCTGACCAAAGATAACACAGATATCCACTACATCAGTCCACTACAACAACCTCTCTGTACCCAGATTTTCTGTGTTTATAAGGTCATCTCACAGACTTAATCTCATCCAACCCCCAAAACCCCTCTTGTGAGGTCTTTGATTACTGCACACATATTAGAGATTGCAAAACTGACCCTGGAGAAGTTATCTTCTTCATTCTTACCTTGCAGGGTGGTGATGTATCGACGAAGGCGGTGATCTCTATGACATAGAATTATTTCTCCTGGGAAGAAAAATGCACCACCAATGTACTTAGCCAAGTCATTAGTGATGGATTCCTGCAACTCTCCCTGCCAGTCTTTTCCCTACTGCCTCAGGAAAAGCAGGGTGCCTGGTAGGTGCTTGAAACACTCCTGGCAAAGTGAAAGGCCAATTTTTTAATACACACCCATTGCTAAATATCCGTGCATTTACCAGACATTAAACTTCACATGCAGACACTTACAGAGCCAATGAGTTGTAAAGAATTTCACTCTCTGAGTGGATGGCCCTCTTCTTACATCTTCCCACCAGCACCTCTTTTCCCATCTTTAGCAGTTGCAGATGGGCCCTAAAAGATAGAAAGGGAAGTGCTTCTCCCTGCTCTTGTTTGCTAATTCTCAACTTCAGGATGTTCTATTACACCTGATTTATGACCTGACAGGGTTCATTCTAGCCTACAACCTCGAGCCTGTAAATGCACAAGGGAAGTTTACTAATGACTGTGTTCGTCTCATGCGCTGTAGGGAATTTTTTAAGTGAAAAAGATTCAAGAAGCAGGAAAGTTTCAAACAGCCAATTATGAATAACAATCGCTTGATGGCCGAGCACGGTAGATCTTCCAGCTCATTCGGTTTTCATCTAATTAAATCTTTCATTTCCACAGGCAGCCTGCCATACAAACTTGTGTTTGCCTTTGTCGGCAGGGGATAATCAATAGGAGAAATGTGGATGCGTTTTAGCATTTATTAGCAGCTCAATTGGAAGTTGTTTTATTTTAATAACCTCCTTGCCTTCGTTCTGTTCAGGGTAAATCGACAGCTTTGTTGAATGAGAGCCGAAGGAAAACTGGTTTATATCATCCCATTAAAAAAACCCACGACTATGAGTGAATTATCCCATTAGGAGTAAAGAAATCAGAGAATGGAAGGGAGCTCGGAGAGAAATTGAAAAACACTTTAAAACTGCATTTTCTTGGTTATTAAAAAAAAAAAAAAGGAAAAACAAACAAAAACTGCCCTCCATTCACTCTGAAAGGCCACCAAACCTATGTGACCAGCTAAATTGACCTTCCAAGAAGATGACAATAAGCCTTCTCTTTCTGAAGCTTTCCACCCCTTTATTTGTGGCTCATATTTAGTTAGTGTTGGTTAATTTCCCCTGGAGCTGCAGCACAGATTACAAAAGGTAGAACTAGGTATAAAACGCCATTTGGTCACCAAAAGTGAAGCCAAGTGCCAAAATGTTCACATCTTCAAATAGTGGGTAACCTGGCAGGAACTGGAAGCCTTAAGAACAAACCTGGAAGTTTCACATGGTAAGGGTTATTTACAAGGGCCCTCTGTACCCCTTGATCAGCAGGACTGAAACTGACTTGTGGGCCAGAACAGCAGCATCACTATAGGGACATGGGACGGGGAGGGGGGGTGGGAGGTATGGACCACACCAGGCGATGTTGTCAGAGGGGGTGACACCAAAATGACTATCTATAAAATTTTTGTGTAAGTTTCAGCAGAAATTTATTATTTTCTATAAAAGTATCCCTGTAAGAATGAAGAACACCAAGGTCACACGATAACTAAGAGCCCAAGAGACAGAAAGCACCACATGAACCAGAGACCTACATCATCCTGAGACCAGAAGAACTAGTTGGTGCCCAGCCACAATCGATGCCTGCCCTGACAGGGAGCACAGCAGAGGACCCCTGAGGGAGCAGGAGATCAGTGGGATGCAGACCCCAAATTCACACAAAAAGACCATACTTAATGGTCTGACTGAGACTAGAGGAATCCCGGCGGTCATGGTCCCCAAACCTTCTGTTGGCCCAGGACAGGAACCGTTCCCGAAGACAACTCATCAGACATGGAAGGGACTGGACAGTGGGTAGGAGAGAGATGCTGATGAAGAGTGAGCTAATTATATCAGGTGGACACTTGAGAGTGTGTTGGCATCTCCTGTCTGGAGGGGGGATGGGAGAATAGAGAGAGTTGGAAGCTGGCAAAATTGTCACGAAAGGAGAGACTGTAAGGACTGCCTCATTAGGGGGAGAGCAAGTGGGAGTACGGAGTAAGGCGTATATAAACTTGTATGTGACAGTCTGACTTGATTTGTAAACGTTCACTTGAAGCTCAATAAAAGTTAATTAAAAAAAAAAGAGAGAGAAAGGAATATCTAAAAACAAAAAACAGAAAAAAAAGTATCCCTGTAGTTAAAAAACAAAAACATTTTTCATAAGCCCAGCTTACATGTATCAGTATACCTACAAGCTAAAACTCTGTGCTAATTTACTTTTTGAACCTTCTAATGTGCTCCGGTCAGAGCTGTCCTTATTATGCAATTAGAGTGATGCTTCAAATCATGTGATTTCATCTGCACACACAAGCACATGCTATTAGATTTGTTGCTGCCAATGTTTTTATAGTTGCTGATATTGCCAACTTTTCTGGTGTTTTAGCTACAATATTGTGGCAGTTAGTATTTGTGAACATATATCAATAACTTTTTTGAGAATGAAGTAATAATTAAAGGAAAAGAAGGAGAAAAATCAAAAACATTAATACAAAAAAACATTACTAAGGATTCTGTATGGTCTGTTACGGGAGGAGGTCTATGAGGGGATCACACCATGAGTTACTGCACTGGTAACACCAACCCTAGTGAAGCCACTGGGCCAGAAGACCTCTCTTCTGAAATCGCAGTCCTATGTCCAACCATTTCCTTGACAGTTCCACATGAATATCTCTCAGCCATCTCAAACTGAACATCTAAAAATCTGAATGCTTGAATCCCCAGATATAGTCCTCCTCTGACCTATTCCAGTTGCTCAAGCCAGAGACCTGAGCTGTTGTTGTTGTTAGTTGCCATCTAGCCAATTACAACTCATAGCAACCCCATGTGTGCAAAGTAGAACTGTTCCATAGGGTTTTCAAGGCTGTGGCCTTTCAGAAGTGGATTGCTAGGCCTATTTCCCAATGCACAACCGGGTGGGTTTGAACTCCCAACCTTTCGACTCGTAGTTGAGTGCTTAACCATTTACTCCACCCAAGGACTCCTGGAGACCTGGAAACCAGCCTTGACACCTCCCCACTCATGACCACCCCCATCAATTCTACTGCCTAAAGGAATGTCCAATACGTCCACTTGCTGTCAATTCCCCTGCCATCTCCCTAGTCCAAGTGATAGTCATCTTTTGCCTGAAATTCTGAAATGGTCTCCTTCTTGGTCTCCCTGCATCCATCCACTCAGGCCCCACCCTCCAGGCTGTCCTCCACCAGCCACCAGACCAAGGTTTTACAACATGAACCAGGTCCTGTCACGACCCGGCTTAGAAGCTTACCATTCCACTTGAATGAAATTCTGTCTCTTTTCCAATGCCTACCTGTCCCTGAGTCCAGCCCACCCTTTCAACTTCACCTTGTGCCCATTCTCCTTCACTCTATACTTCTTTTATTTCATTCAACTTACTAAGCTCAAACCTCACTCAGGATCTTTGCTCATGGCACTACCTTTGCCTGGAATATTTTCCCCTCCCCTTTGCCTGGCCAAACCCTCCTTTTACTTCAACTCAGATCTCAGCATACATGTCACTTCCTCAAAGAGCCCTTCACTAATGCCACACTGCAGAAAGATTGCCTCTGCTATCTCTTCCTATCCTCCATGGCACTTTTCAGAGTTCTATCTTCACGTATTCCTCCCTACCCAGTGGACTGTCAGATCCCTGAGATCAGGAACCATGTATGTCTTGATCAATACTCCCAGCAGCTAATACAGTATCTGGAGTCCCTGGGTGGTACACAAGAAGTTGGTGCAAATGGCTAATTCACTCAGCTGCTAGTCAAAACGTTGGAAGTTTCAGTCCACCCAGAGGTACCTCAGAAGATAGGCCCAGCAATCTACTTCCAAAACATCAGCCATGTTTTGAAGCACAGCTCTACTCTAACACGCATGGGGTTCCCCTGAGTCAGAGCTGGCTCCACAACAATTGGTTTAATACAGTATACTCGATGAACATTTGTTGGATGACTGACTAAATAAAGGAATGCATGTTCATTTAGGTCATCCAAACAATCAGAAACAGACACCCTGCCTTTCACCCATATAGCCTCTACTTTTACTTTTGTAATATACCCAAAGAGCCCTTTCTACAGTTGCGTGAAGCCTGCTCCATGTACACTATTCCATATACCCTCTCATACCCACTTGACATTGGACATACACACTCTAAGGCCCTCTTGCAAAAGGGCCTCACTTTTCCTTGGATGAGGATAAAGTGATGCTTGTCAAACACCAGATAACTGTTTGAGTTGTTTCCTGCAATGAGACAAATCCATTGACAAGTGCCACACAGCTGTTTTTGCTCCTTGGTTTTCAGTGGCATTCTGCCTTCAGTAGTAGTGAGCAAATTCTTTGAAACAACATGAGATCGGCAATATAGATGGAATATATAATTAGGTCTGTGGTTACCAAGCACCCTGGAGCATTCCCGATTCCTTACCTCAGCGGTAATGATAAAGCCGTCAGCTGCCTTGCTGTTCTTTCTCCCCTTTGCAAGTGATCTTTCCCTAGGTCACGCTCCAACAAACAGTAACTTAGGTAATGACCAGTGTGCTACAGTGATTATTATTGTTACTATCGTCTCTATTTTATTTTCATTTAATTAGTAATTATTTTAAATTACATGGCTGAAGAGCTGCTACAATGGCTGTTTCTTGGCAGTCAGTGGTGAATTCTCCATCAATTTAAAAATATGGGCTATTTTGAGTTCAACCGTTAGAAGCTGTGGTGATGAACACCCCCCAGTGCCGTACGGTATAGTTGAAGCCCAGTCTTCAACAACAGTTTCATTTCTATTACCGTTAAAGACAAATACGTAAAAACTATTTCCTCTCTAGACAGAGCTTCCACGCGGGCAGGTCCTTGAATCTCTGAAAGAGAAAACCCAACATTGCCCAGTCCTGCACTAGCTTCACGATTGTTGGTTTGTTTGAGTCCATTGTTGTGGCTGTCGTATCAGTTCATCTCATTGAATGTTTCCCTTGTTTTTGCTGACCCTTGGAGCCCTGGTGGCACAGTGGTTAAGAGCTATGGCATGTTACAGCTGCTAACCAAAAGGTGGGCAGTTCAAATCCACCAGGTGCTCCTTGGAAACCCTATGGGGCAGTTCTACTCTGTCATATAGGGTTGCTATGAGTTGGAATCAACTTGAGGGCAACGGGTTTAGCTTTTTTTCCTACCAAACAAGATGTCTTTTTCTAACTATTGGTCTTTCCTGATGACATTAAACAAACTATTTAGGAATAAACTTATTTCTACAAATAAATATGCTCTCTTAAAATGGCTGATTCCAGAGAAAGAATGAGCTTGGAAGAGCTTTTTGTGCCATAAAGTAAGGAAATACTCAAACGATGATGGGAAAATGTCAAAAGGACACTGGAGCCAACCTGAAGTGGCTCCCATTGGCCAAATCTGGGAAAATTTGAGCATTAAAATAAATAATAATTGTAACCCATTGATTGAAATAGGCACCCATGAATCCATATTGATAGAAATCAATCAATCAATAAATAAGGAAAAGCGAAAGCTCCTTTTTTTATAGTAGAATTACAACTAAGAAATGAAGAAGGAACGATGGCGTTAGAAAATCACCAGCTGGCAACCATAACAGTAATTATTTCAGGCAAGAAACATCAACGGATATGAAAACTCTAGGAGGTGAAAGGTTGACGAGGAAAGAGATATATACACAGTCTCAAAGTGTGTTGTTGTTGTTAGTTGCCATCAAGTCCATTTCAGCTCCTGGTGACCCCGTGTGTGCAGAGTAGAACTGCGCAACAGGTTTTTCAGGGCTGTGACCATTCAGAAGCAGATCATCAGGCCTGTCTTCCGAGGCACCTCTGGGTGGGTTCAAACAGCCAACCTTTGGCTAGTAGTTGAGCTCTTAATCGTTTGTGTCACCACAGCAGTTAGCAAAACTTTAATGGGATCTCTAGATGAAGGATACACAGGAGTTTTGTGTGCTTTTCTTGCAACTCGTCTGAGTTAGGAATTGTTTCAAAAAATATATATTTTTAAAATATATTCTCTTCCATTTTTTTTGGAAACACACAGCCTCTTTGTCTTTTGTTTTTCACTTTTGATAATGATATGGTTTCAGGAAATAGCTTCATTTTTCCATTATTATAAGAAAGATAGTACAAGTACCATGAAGAATGACACCTCACACTTGGCCTCAGTATTAGATACTAGGGAATGATGTCAGGAGTGGTGGGGGTGAGACTGAGTATGAAAAAGAGCTACTATTTTCATTAAAGTCTATTAGTACTATTTGACTTTTTAAACTATGTTTATTACTTTGGTAAAAATAATAGTAATAATTAAATTTTAGAATAAGCAAAAGTTAAGAGTTGAGGATTTGGAATCAAACCTGGGTTCAGATTCTGGCTCTGTCACTAGATGTGTGACCCTAGGCTAATTATTTAATTTCTTCTAGCCTCAATTTTCTTATTTATAAAATGGAGACCATTGCCAAGCCAATAGGATATGATTGTTATAAGGAGGTAGGTAATACATTTAGTGTAGTGTCTGGCACATAGCAAGCATTTGATAATATTAACAAGACTATAAATGCTCCACCACCCATCTGTCAGTTTGTCATTCTATAGTGGCTTGCATGTTGCTGTGATGCCGGAAGCTATGCCACCAGTATTTCAAATACCAGTGGTGTCACCCGTGGTGGACAGGTATGCAGGGAAACTTCCAAGCTAAGACAGCCTAGGAAGAAAGGTCCTTTGATCTACTTCCAAAACTTAGCCAATGGATCACAACAGAATATTGCCCAATATATTACCGGAAGATGAGCCCTCTAGGTTGGGCTGCACACAAAATACACGATGGCCACGACTATGGACTCAAGCATACCAGCGATTGTGAAGATGGTGCAGGACTGGGCAACATTTTGTTCTGTTGTACATAGGGTTGCTGTGACTTGGAACTTACTCAATGGCAACTAACGACAACCTAAATGCCCAGAGTTGTGAAATCATATGCCATGTGTGTTCAGTGAACTGAAGTTGGTTTGGTACAGTTAGAGAATGTATGTGGCCATGAGTGCTGACACTAAAATAAAAAGCAGGTCTTTGTACATAAAGATGCTCTGAAACTGGAGGAAGGCTACTGGAGGGTTTTAACCACGCAGTAAAATAGCAGAGAAGGCAGAGAGGGGAGTAAAAATGAAGCAAAGGTTTTAGAGACATAGATGGCTTTACATTTCACTTAGTCATGGGCTTTCTCCTCTCCACTACACATAATTAGCACCATTGGCTGAAGGGAAAACAAATCATTAAGGGAAATGCCACGTTTAACACTTTCACTTTGCATCCAACACCTTATCAAAACAGGAAACTCAGATACAAAGAAATAACTAGCTGCATAATAAAGTCAAGTAAGATCCAAGCTTACAATTAAAAAAGACTGCTCTCTCCTACCTCCCACTTTAATCACTGGATAGAGTGGACAGAGAGTACAGGGGCTTTCCTTGCTTCTGTGACTTAAGGCTTCCCACTGCGTTGCCATCTGTCCGCTGCCCTGTGCCACACTTTCTTTGGACTTTTAACACCTGTGATGAGCAGGGCTGGGTCAGAAGACAGTTTGGTGTCAGAAGACAGTGTTACAACCTGCATGCCCAAGTACGGCCTGTGTCACAACCTCTTCTCATTTCCACATACTAATGCGGTTACATTTTCACTGCCACCCACTTCGTGTCTTTCTAATCAGTCGTTCTCCCCCTGGTTTTTCGATCCACTTAGAAATCTTCAGGTTTTACATGAAAACTCAAGGTAATGAGAGTAGCCCAAAGCACACAGTTCTTCTGGGTAAGCTTCATTCTTAACCTGGTTCTGTTCACATACCTGGAAGTGAAATTTATTTTTAATTTTACTGTTTTTTATGATTACCTAGGTAATACATATTCTACCCAGAAGATATCAAAAATACCGAGAAGCACAAAAAAAAACCCAAACCCATTGCCATCGAGTCGATCCCAACTCATAGCAACCCTATAGGACAAAATAGTACTACCCCATAGGATTTCCAAGGTTGTAATCTTTACAAAAGCGGATTGCCACATCTTTTTCGTGCAGAGCAGGCTTGTGGATTCAAACCACCAACATTTCAGTTAGCAGCAAAGTACTTAACCACTGTGCCACTAGGGCTTCTTATTTGACTACTAGAGAAAGTGAATATTTTTCATGTTTATTAATACTATGGCTTTCTTCCCCTGTGAATTGCCTACCCATGTCACTCACCTGTTTTGACTATTGGGATATTGATCTTATTGATTCTCAGGGCTCTTTGTATTTTAAGAATATTAACCCTTTATCTGCCCAAGGTTTTGAAAACATTTTCCCCAATTGTATATTGTCTTTCAATTTTGCTTTTGATGTTTTAAAATTTGTATGCAGTTTTTCATTTGGGAGTAGCCAAATATATTGATCTTTTCCTTTATGGCTTCTACCTTTGCTTTGATGCCTAAAAGGCCTCTCCCCATCCCAAGGTCAGATAGTTTTCACCCATATTTGTACATTTTTAATTAAACATCTCATATCTACAATCTAGGATCTTTTAAACAGGCCTTGGTTTAATAAGGCTCAGAGTCTGTTAACCTGTGCTAAACCGGGTGGCTGCTTTGGCTCGTAGAGCGTTGAACTGGGCATAGAGAATTCCAATTATTAAATGAGAAAAACTAAACTTCACCAATGGATTTATCTTCTCTGTGCCTAAATGCTAGGAAACTACATCTGGATCTCAAATTTAATGTTTTTTTCCTAGTGTAAAATTGGCATATAACCCAAAAAACCCATTGCCATCAAGTTGATTCCAACTCACAGCAACCATATAGGATGCAGTGGAACTGCCCCACAGGGTTTCCAAGTAGCATCTGGTGGATTTGAACTGCCGAACTTTTGGTTAGGAGCTGTAGCTCTTAACCACTATGCCACGAGGGTTTTTCTTGACACATATACAAACGGCATAAAACATAAATGAACAGCGTGATAAATACTCATAAAACAAACTCCCATGTAATCACCACCCAAATTAGAGAGAGAGGGAGACCGAGAGAGACAGAAGGAGAGAGACAGAGATTGACAGCAACCAAGATCTCTGAGGTGGGTTTTTTCCCAAGTACACACTCCTCTTATCTTTCGGTAGTCATTATCCCAACAGTTATGGCCATCACTTCCTCGTTTTGCCTCATGTTTCTATCCCTTGTGTATTTATCACCTATATTTTCTGCATATTTCTAAGTTTTTTTATAGTTTTATTTTTTTCATTCCTATCTATAATCCGTCTGGAATTTATCTTATAAAATGAGGTGAGAAATCAAAAGTTATTTTTCCCTGGTTTGTCAATTATTTCAGCCCTGTTTATGACACGATACTTTCTTTCTGAACCATTTGTTAAAAGTCAGGTTTTTTCATTTGTAGTGCATATTCAATAAAATTTATCCTTTTTAAGAGTAGAGGTCTACGAACTTTGACAAACATATAGATGTATAGTCACCACTGCTTTATACTCTATAAAGACAGAATATTTCCACATGCCCTTATGCCTTTCTATAGTCAATCCCCCCAAGCCCTTGGCAACCAGTAATCTGTTTTCTGTTCTTACAGGTTTTCCTTTCATTGAGTATCAATTTAATGTAATCGTGTAGTAGATAGTTTTTAGAGCCTGGCTTCTTTCACTTAGCGTGGTACTTTGAGATTCATCCATGTTGTTGCATGTATCAGTAGTTCATCCTTTTTATTGCTGAGTAGTACTCCATTGTATGGATACACCACCTTTTGTGTATCCACTCACCAGTTGAAGCACATTTAAGGCTGTTTCCAGTTTGGGGCTGCTATAAATATTTGCTTTGCTCATCCCTTCATCTGATCTATGTATTTTGGACCAGCACCAGTCTGTCACTTTGTTATACTGTGGTAGCTTACAAGTTGCTGTGATGATGGAAGCTATTCCACTGGTATTTCAAATGCCAGCAGGGTCACCCATGGTGGACAGGTTTCAGCTGAACTTCCAGACTAAGACAGACTAGGAAGAAGGACCTGGTGATCTTCTGAAAAACTGGCCAGTGAAAACTTTATGAATAGCAGTGGGACACTGTCTGATATAGTGCCAGAAGATGAGCCCCTCAGGTTGGAAAGCACTCAAAATACAACTGGAAAAGAGCTGCCTCCTCAAAGGAGAGTTGACCTTGATGTGGATGGAGGAAAGCTTTTGGGACCTTTATTTGCTGATGTGGCATGACTCAAAATGAGAAGAAACAGCTGCAAACATCCATTAGTAATCAGAATGTAGAATGTACCAAGTATGAATCTAGGAAAACTGGAACTTGTCAAAAATGAAATTGAACATTTGTAGATCGACATCCTAGGCATTAGTGAGTTGAAATGGTCTAGTGTTGGCCATTTTGCATCAGACAAACATATGGCCTATTATGTTGTGAACTGACAAACTGAAGAGAAACAGCATCACATTCATTGTCAAAAGAACATTTCAAGATCTATCCTGAAGTACAACACTCTCAGCGATAGGATAATATCCACACGCCTACAAGGAAGACTAGTTACAATAAATTTATACAACAACCACTAACGCCAAAGAATAGGAAATGGAAGGTTTTCCCCAACCTCTGCAGTCTGAAATTGATCAAGTATGCAATCAAGGTGCATTGATAAATACTGGTGATTGGAATGCAAAAGTAGGAAACAAACAAGAAGGATTGGTAGTTAGAAAATACGGCCTTGGTGATAGAAACGACACCAGAGATCGCATGATAGAATTTTGCAAGAACAACGACCTACTCATTAGAAACATTTTTTTCACTATAAATGGTGACTATACATGTGGGCCTCGCTGCATGCATACGCAGGAATCAAATCGACTACGTCTGTGGAAAGACACAATGGAGAAGTTCAACATCATCGGTCAGAACAAGGCCAGGGGCCAACTGTGAAACAGAGCATCAGTTGCTCACATGCTCACAAGTTGAAACTGAAGAAAATCAAAACAAGCCCATGAGATCCAAGATACAACCTTGAGTATATCCTGCCTAAATTTAGAGACCATCTCAAGAATGGATTTGACACACTGAACACTAATGATCGAAGACCAGGTGTAATGATATCAAGGATATCACACATGAAGAAAGCAAAAGGTCATTAAAAAGACAAGAGAGAAAGAAAAGACCAAAATGTATGTCAGAAGAGACTCTGAAACTTGACCTTAAACGTAGAGTAGCTAAAGCAAACGGAAGAAATTATGACCCAAAAAAGTTAAACGGAAGGTTTCAAAGGGTAGCTGGAAAGACAAAATAAAGTATTATAGTAAAATGTGCAAAGACCTGGAGTTAGAAAACCAAAAAGGAAGAACATGCTCAACATTTCTCAAGCTGAAAGAAATTAAGAAAAAAGTCAAGCCTCAAGTTGCAATATTGAAGGATTCTATGAGCAAAATGTTGAAAGTTGCAGGAAGCATCTACAGAAGATGGAAGGAATACACAGAGTCACTGTACCAAAAAGAATTGGTTGATGTTCAACCATTTCAGCAGGTAGCATATGATCAAGAACCAATGGTACTGAAGGAAGAAGTCCAAGCTGCACTAAAGACATTAGCGAAAAACAAGCCTCCAGGAATTAGTAGAATACCAATAGAGATGCTTCAACAAATGGATGCAAAGCTGGAAGCGCTCATTTGTCTATGCCAAGAAATTTGGGAGACAGCTACCTGGCCAACTGACTTGAAGAGATCCATATCTGTGCCCATTCCAAAGAAAGGTGATCCCAACCAACTCCCTGAGGGATCAAATTGCTGGGCTGAGGGCTGTGGGGACATCTACCTCAACTGACATAACATAGTTTATAAAGAAAATGTCCTACATTCTACTTTGGTGAGTAGCATCTGGGGTCTTAAAAGCCTGTGAGTGGCCATCCAAGATAGTCAGTCCACTGGTCTCACCCCTTCAGGAGCAAGAAAGAATGAAAAAAACTGAAGTACAAGGGAAAGATTAGCCCAAAGGACTAAGGGCTCACATCTACCGTGATGTTTTAATTGCTGTAGCTTAAGAAAATGTCTTCAAATCCGGTACTGTAAGTCTTCCAACTTTGTTCTTTTTCAAAATTGTTTTGGCTATTAGAGGTACTTTGTTTTCCCACATAAGTTTTAACCAACTTTCCAGTTTCTACCAAGAAAAAAAAAAAAGCCTGCTGGAATTTTGATTGGGATTGCATTGAATCTATGGATCAATTTTCAGAGAAGGGAAATCTTAATAAAATTGAGTCTTTGTCTTAGTCACCTAGTGCTGCTGTAACAGAAATACCACAAGTGGATAGCTTTAACAAAGAGAAATTTATTTTCTCATCGTCTAGTAGGCTACAAATCCAAATTTAGGGCATCAGCTCCAGGGGAATTCTTTCTCTCTCTGTCGACTCTGGAGGAAAGTCCTTGTCATCAATCTTTCCTTGGTCAGGCAGCTTCTCAGTGTAGTAACCTCCGGTCCAAAGGACATGCTCTGCTCCTGGCACTGCTTTCTTGGTGGTGTGAGTGAGGTTCGCAGCTCTCCACTGCTTCCCTTTCCTTTTATCTCTTGTAAGATAAAAGGTGGTGCAGGCCACACCCCAGGGAAACTCCCTTTATCAGGGATGTCTCCTGAGCAAGGGTGTTACATCCCACCCTAATTCTCTTGGACACAATCCAATCTTGCCTTATTAACCACAGGCAGAGATTAGGATTTACAACATATAGGAAAACGATATCAATCACAAAATGGAGGACAGCCACACAATACTGGGAATCATGGCCTAACCAAGTTGACACATATTTTGCGGAGACACAGTTAAATCCGTGACAGTCTTTCAACACATGAAGTCAGTATATCTCTTTATTTAGGTCTGTTTGATTTCTCTCATCAATCATCAGTGCTTTGTCGTTTTAAGCATACAAATCTTACACATATTTTGATAGGTTTATCTCTACGTATTTCATGGTCTTGATACTGTTGTAAATATTAAAAAAAAATTTTTTTTTAAATATTACCGCTTTTTAATTTTAATTTCTAATTATTTGTTGCTAATATACAGAATTACAACAGATTTTGTATATTATATATTGCATGCTGTGACCATGCTAAACTCACATATTCTAGTAGCATTTTTATAGAATGGGGGGGGGGTTCTACATAGATAATTATGTCATCTGTGAATAAAGAGTTTTATTTCTTCTTTTCCAATCTGTAAGCCTTTTTTTTTTCCTTTTTCTTTCCTTACTAACTGCCTAGGGCCTACCTATTGAAGGTAAGTGGTGAGAGTGAATACCCTTGCCCTGTTCCTGATTTTAGAAGGTAGATTCAGTCTTTCACCATCAAATATGATGCTTGCTCTAGGTTTGTCGAAGATGGCCTTTATCAGGGACTTCTAGCTCAATAAGAGTTTTTATCATAAATGGGTGTCAACTTCATTAAATGTTTTTCATGCATCTTTTTATTGAGGAATGCATCTTTGTTTGTACCCTGGGGGTGACAGACTTTGCCATCTCTCCCCCAGAGTTAACTTAAGGCTTTAGCTGGGAAGGAGAAAAAGAGCCCAAGCAACTGGGCTTTGTACCTCTCCCCACCATGCACACCACCCCACCCCATATCCACTGGTCACTTTGAGCCCCATGGGCAAAAAAGTTTGCTGTCTCACCCCCAGTAGCTTAAGGCTTTTGCTTTTTGTGAGAGAAAAAACTGGGGAAGTGTGTGGCATTTTGTGCCTGTCCCTCCACACCTACTCATTGGCTCCTGCCAGCCTGGCCCATCCTACTCTCAATACTTCTCATGTGCACCCGGTGAACATCTGTGGAAAAGAGTCTGCCACTGAATGTGAACTACCCTGCAACTGCAGCTATTCCAGATTTACACATTAACCCACACTAGAATTTTTGACAGTGTGTTACAAGTGTAGCTGATTCCTCCTTACCCACTTGAACAGTAGCTGGCCCCTTTTGCCTTGTACTCTGCCATAGGTAAGAATGTATATCCCATCTCTCTTTGGAGCGCTTGTCTCTCTTTTGAATTAGGTTACTTGGCTGCCTCACAAACTCATCTTTTTGGTGGGCTTAACGAAAGTAATGATTTTGTCATTTATCTGTCATTTTCTCATTGTTAGCGCAGGAACGACTGTGCTTTGCAGCTTTCTAAGTCCTAAGCAGAAGGAAAAATACATTTAAATTCCACCATTATCTTATTTTATGTCAACATACTTGAGCCTATTTGGGGTCTATTTTAATTCTTATACAAGAGTAATGCTGCTTTGTTAAAAAATCCTCTCTAGCAGTGTCATACCTCAGTCTTCCAAAAATTCTTGGCTATTCTCATCCTTTTATTCAAGCTTCCCAAATGACCTTAGAATTGTATCATTCAGTTTAAAAAATACTTTTGGCATTTTTGTGACCTATGAAATGGGTAAGTTATTAAATTATGCCATCCAGGCATGTGATATGCCCCACCATGTATTCAAGTCTTCCTTCAAGTCCCTCAGTAAAGGTTTACAGTTTTATTTTATATAGACGCCAGTTGGTGCAGTTAACACGCTCTGCTGCTAACTGAAAGGCTGTAGGTTTGAGTCTACCCAGAGGTACCTTGGAGGAAAGGCTTGGTAATCTACTTCCAAAAAAAACAGCCAATGAAAACCCTATTGAGCACAGTTCTACTCTGACACACATGGGTTCACCATGAGTCAGAATTGACTCAATGGCAACTGGTTGGTTACACCTTTCTTACTCTTGGTGTGTTTTTGATGGTCTTTGGCTGAAGGATATTGACATTCTTTAGAGGATGGAAAACTCCCTTGTAGAGTCCCTTATAGCCAAGGTGCAGATATGTGACATTTCAGCCAATCAGTTGCACCCATGGAAGACTCAGATATGGAAGAGAGCAATAGGAGGAGGTGGTCACAGGCTGGGGGATTATATATTCTGACAGGACAGCACATAGGCATCTGGCCCTTTTGGAGAAGCTATGGTGGAATCCTGGTATTTTTATGGTGGAATCCTGGTATTAAGTCCATAGCATCAAGGGTGATGTTTCCACTAGACCAGTCCCATTTCAGAAAGAGCATTTTTTTCTGCTTGTGTCATCCCTGGTTGCATCATTCCTGGCTAGTTCTTAGATCCACTTAGAGATTCTTTGATACTTTCCTTTTACTCAAATAATCTAACAAGATATTAGAACACTTGCTGCCTCAACTGAAGCACTGCTGTGATAGGTATCAGAAGCCAAAGTGATTATGAGAGTGTCACTTTCACTTCCCAAATCTCATTTAAGTTCATCTTTTGGCCAGTTCTAACCCACATAAAAGGAAGGGGATTCTGGGAAATTTAGTTCCAGGCCAACCAAGCTGGCAATCGACTGATCCCACACAGCCCTACATAGGATTCTTAATCTTCTACATTATATACCTTTTCTTCATGTCTACTTTTATTCATTTGTATTACCTGACTGGTCTCAAGGGCCTGTCCATGTCAATGATATTTTTTTCCAAGAACCATGTTTTAAATTTATGAATTTTTCTAATTGATAATATACTTATTATTTTCATAATTTATTTTTCCTGCTTTAGTTGAAAATTAACCATAGTAAAAGTGGCATCATGAACCCCTTGATATGGTGCACTGAGACACAATATCACTTCTGTGATATTCTTGCCTAAAATGGGTAACTTCATTCCAATCATGAGAGAACATCTGACAAATCCAAACTGAGGCAAATTCTACGAAATAACTGATTAGTAATCTTCAAAAATCAAGGTCATCAAAGACTGAAGAACTGTACAGATACAGTTTAGAAGAGTAAGGACAAATAACAACTGAATGCAATGTAGGATCCTGGAACAGAAAAAAGACCTTACTGGAAAAACCGGTGGCATTCTAATAAGGCCTGTATTTTAGTTGATCATATTGTCCCAATGTTAATTTTCCTGCTTTTGATCATAACACTATGCTTATGTAAGGTATTAACATTAAAAGAAGCAGGGTAAGGAATATATGGGAGCTGTCTTACTATTTTTGCAACTTTTTTCTAAGTCTAAAATTAGTTAGAAATAAATTTTTTTTTAAAGAAACACAAAATTAATCCAGCCTGTTGGGTTGATTGCTTAATTCATTTATTTTCATTTATTCTTAGTAACTAATGCATTTAAATGATTAATTTTCCTGAGTACGGCTTCGGTTCCCAAGCTTAAGTTCTGATATGTAGTGATTACATTTTTATCATTATAGATTCTAAATAGTCTGTGATTATAGTTTTGGGTTCTCAAGAGTTGGAACTGTTCTATAAACAAGTAGTTTATGTCTAAACTTTCAAAAAAGAACCATTTGTAGTTTAAGGCAGCATGATTTTAAAAAGTAGCCTACATAATTCCTATCTGGGAGAATCTATTGAGGCTTTCTTTGTGATTAGTTTAGAATCAATTTTAAAATGCTTGCTACCATTTGAAAAAGATGGATATTCTCTGTAGGGCATAAAGTTTGAAATATTGCACAGCTATTATTGTACATCAAACCACCTCAAATCTCAGCAGCTTAAAAAGTAAGCATTTACTGTTCATGAATCTATAGGTCAGTTTGTAGTGGCTCTTCTAGTCTCAGCTGAGCTCATTCATGCATCTGTAGTTAACTTTTGGTCAGGCAGACAGCTCTCCTGTTGCAGAATGGTCTCTCTCACATGTTTAGGGGTTGACTGGCTATAACCTGGGGGCCCAAAGCTCTCTTCCATGTGGTTCCTCATCTACCGGCATGTTAGCCTGAACTCGTCTACATGGCAGAAGAAGAGTTCCAAGAAAAAAAAGAGGAAGCAAATAAGGCCTCTAGGCTGAAAACTAGCACGCTGTCACATCTGCCACATTCTATTGGCTAAAGGAAGTCACAAAGCCGGACAGATTCAGGGGGTGGGGGCAGACTCCATCTCTTAATAAAAGGAGCTGCAATGTCACATTGAAACAGTATGGATACAGGGATGGGGAGAACTGTTGCCATTTGGATAGATATGCAGTTAGGCAGGTAGGTAGACAGATCTACATATAGATATTCCAATCACTGAAATAAGGACTTCTTACCCAAAGGTTCACCACGGACATTTGGAATCTATCGATGGTCTTCAAGAGGTTTATGAATTTTCTCAAATTGACTGCAGAATGTGATCCTCCATGCATGCATTAAACAACCCTCTTAGGCTCATTTAATCTTTTTTCCTTAAATGTGACTTCTTTTGATATTAATATTACCACCCCTTACTTTCCAAACTGGAATTTTTATGAGCCTTCTTGGCCATTAGTAAAAATAATTCATTTAAGCTCCTATTGGGCAATTTTTTAAAGCTTTATTTTAGTACATGAGTATGATTCATTTAGCAATATTTCCTGTCTTCCATTCAGAGTATTTGTGATACTATAACACAAATGGCCTAAATTAGACACTAACAGGATCTACACTATGATGTTTTAATTAAAAATCATGCATCCCATTTAAATCTTGTGAAGGATAAAGTGGACTTAATCATACTGTTAAAATCCCTTAAGTTGACATTCTGGTATCATAACTTTTCATTGATCTGTAAGATGTTTGTCCTTTTTACCCTTTTCCCCATTTTATCTCTGTCAGGAAATGAACTTTCAAAAACAACAATAACTATTTTTTTAGGGCGCCCTAATGTCTGCTCCCATAGCCCCTGATTTTGTACCAATCAGCATAGTAAACACTTGCAACTTCAGATTTACAGCCTGTCTTTCCCATCAGAATGTGAGCTCCACGAGGGCAGGGGCTGTGCTTGCTCTGTTCACTGCCTACATCCTCAGCACCAGGCAGAGAATGGTTGCCCAATAAATTAGGCTGAGTTGGAAAAAAAAAAAAAAAAAGCTAACCATTATTTTCAATATCTGTCATATGTTGTAAGTCAAGATAAAGGTTGCCTTTGGGTAGTGACTGGCAGGAGGCATGAATAGGACTCCAAGGGTGTTAGCCATGTTCTACGTCTTCATTTAGGGTGTGTTCACCAGGTGATCATTTATGGAACTGTACAATTGTGATCTGTGTACTTTCTAAATGAGCTACACCTCAACAAAAGTGTCTACCATAAATTTCTTAAAAAGAAGGAAATTATAAGCATTGCCATTAGAGATCCATAGAGATTTCCATTAAAGAATAATTAATACATATTAGTTTCTGAATATGTTAAGTTAAACTTCAAGTTAGGACCCAGATTTTCATTATGTTAGAAAGTGCATTCTTAGCCATGGACACTAACCAGATGTACTCTGCACCACAGTCGCAATAGAAAACATTCATTAATTGAGATCATGTATGTAAGCGCTTAGACCAGTACCCGGTACTGGTGAGTCCTACATGTTAACAATTATTGTTCTTTTTAACACAGCAGAAGCAGTTCCAAATAAAGGCTTAACCCTAGAACACGGCAAATTTTCTTCATTAGAATCCCGACCTGTTTTGTCCATAACTTTTTCAAAATAGCTTCAGTCACCTGACTGAAGCAGTGTCTACATTTATATAATTTATAGTCATGGAGCCCACACCAGCAACTGGCTTATTTTAGTCACACCCAAGGGCTAAGAATCATGGAGCATCCATGCTGAGAGAGACCATAGCGATCCTCTGGTCCAGTGATTCTCAAGCAAGTGCATCATTGGGACAGCGGTTAAAAGTGCAGATTCCCTGGTTTTCCACACCAGAGATTCTGATTAATTAGCCTGAGAACAGGGCCAGTGGCATCACTAAGGGGGTGCAGAGGGGTGCAGACCATACCCGGTGGTACTATAAGAAGGGGTGATAGCAAAATGACTATAAAATCTTTGTACAGTGCCTCAAAAGAAATTTATTATTTTTTTTATAAAAATATCCCTGTAGAGAGGTCAACATACATGGACTAAACCAAAAATAAATAAGTTTCCTTAATAAACTGAACACTTCAAAGGCCAGCATAGCAGGGGCAGGGGTTTGAGGACCATGGTTTCAAGGGACATCTAAGTCAATTGGCATAATAAAATCTATTAAGAAAACATTCTGCATCCCACTTTGGAGAGTTGCATCTGGGGTCTTAAATGCTAGCAAGCAGCCATCTAAGATGCATCAATTGGTCTCAACCCACCTGGAACAAGAAGAATGAAGAACACCAAAGACACAAAATAATTATGAGCCTAAGAGACAGAAAGGACCACATAAACCAGAGGCTACATCAGCCTGAGGCCAGAAGAGCTAGATGGTACTCAGCCACAACCAATGACTGCCCAGACAAGGAACACGACAAAGAAACCCTGAGGGAGCAGGAGAACAGTGGGATGCAGACTCCAAATTCTAGTAAAAAGGACAGTCTTAATGGTCAGACTGGGTCTGGAGGGAGCCCGGAGGCCATGGACCCCAGACCTTCTGTTAGCCCAGGGCAGGAACCATTCCCAAAGCCAACTCTTCAGACAGGGATTGGACTGGAATAGGGGATGGAAAATGATACTGGTAAAGAATGAGCTTCTTGGACCAAGTGGCCACATGAGACTATGTGGGCAGCTCCTGTCTGGAGAGGAGATGAGAGGGCAGAGGGGGCCAGAAGCTAACCGAATGGACACGAGGAGAGAGAGTGGAGGGAAGTACTGTGCTATCTCATCAGAGAGACAGCAATTAGGAGTGTATAGCAAGGTGTATGTAAATTTTTATATGACAGGCTGACCTGATTTGCAAACTTTCACTTAAAGCACAATAAAAATTAATTAAAAAATATATATATATATATATCCCTGTAGTTAGTTATAACAACAAAAACATTTTCTGCAAATTCAAAACACATTAAGGTACTAAATGTGCAAACTAAACCCACAAAATTCTTAGAACAAGCAGGGGCAACGCTGTCAAGAGAGTGGATTACCTAATATAATAAAAGCACAAAGTGCAAAAGACAAAATAAATAAATGGAACCTCATAAAAACTTTCATTCATCAAAAGATTTTACCAAAAAAGTGAAAAGATAAGCTAGTAGCTGAGACAATATCTTCGGAAAACACATATCCAACAAGAATCTAATAACCAAAATATATATAAAACTTCGACAACAAAAAGACAAATAACCCAATCATAAAATGGGCAAAGGACTTGAATAGACATTTCACCAAAGAGGACATTCAAATGGCCACCAAACACACGAAGAGATGTTCACTGTCAGCAGCCATCAGAGAGATGCAAGTCAAAACTACAATGAGATACCACTTCACTTCCACTGGGATGGTTAAGATAAAAAAAAAAAAAAACAGAAAATAACAAATGTTGGCAAGGATTTGGGGAACCTGGAACCCTTATCAATTGCTGGTGGGAACACAAAATGGTACAGCTGTTGTGGAAAAGAGTGTGGTGGTTCTTCAAAAAACTAAAACTAGAACTACCTTATGACGCAGCAATATACCACTCCTAGGAAACTCCATGGGACAGTTCTACTCTGTCCTATAGGGTCGCTATGAGTCGGAATCGACTCGACGGCACTGGATTTACTGGAGGTGTATACTCAAAAGACTTGAAACCAGAGACTCAGAGATTTGTACGCCAATGTTCATTGCAGCACTATTCACAATAGCCAAAAGGTGAGAACAACCTGAATGCCTATCAACAGATGAATGGATAAACAAAATGCGGTACATACATTCAACAGAATACTACTCAGCCAGTAGGAGATATGAAGTCTTGATACATGCTACAGTATGGATGGAGTTTGAAGATATTATGCTGAGCAAAATAAGCCAATCACAAAAGGACAAATATAGTATGATATCGCTTCTACAAAAATAAAAGAAAAAGTATAAAATAGAGACTGTCAAACTGTTTAAAAAAAATGCTGCCTAGCAGACAACACACCTTCAGTTGGCAAGTGCAGCCATGTAATCAAGGAGCTGGGCCTTCTCCTCTGTCTTCTTGCCACGTTCTGGATAGCTGACCCTCCCTAAAAGCATATCATTACATAATAAAAAGAACAATTAAAAAAAAAAAAAACTTTTTTTTTTGTAAGCCCAGCTTACATTTATCAATATACTTACAAGGCTAAAACTCTTGCTACTTTACTTTTTGAAACTTCTAATGCTCTCTCCCCCACGTGTCTGTCAGTTTGTCATACTGTGGGGGCTTGCGTGTTCCTGTGATCCTGGAAGCTATGCCACCAATACTCAAAAACCAGCAGGGTCACCCATGGCAGACAGGTTTCAGCTGAGTTTCCAGACTAAGACGGACTAGGAAAAAGGACTTGGTGGTCTACTGAAAACAGTTACCCAGTGAAAACCTTATGAATAGCAGTAAAACATTGTCTGATACAGCGCTGGAAGACGAGTCCCTCGGGTTAGAACCCACTCAAAATACCACCGGGGAATAGCTGCTTCCTCAAAGTAGAGTTGACCTTAAAGACACGGATGGAGTCGTTTTCGGGACCTTCATTTGCTGATGTGGCATGACTCAAAATAAGAAGAAACAGTTGCAAACATCCATTTATAATCAGAACATGGAATGTATGAAGTATGAATCTAGGAAAATTGGAAATTGTCAAAAATGAAATGGAACACATAAACATTGATATCTTAGGCATTAGTGACCTAAAATGAACTGACATTGGCCATTATGAATTGGACAATCACATGATCTACTATGCTGGGAATGACAACTTGAAGAGGAATGGCATTGCATTCATTGTCAAAAAGAACATTTCAAGATCTATCCTGAAATACAACACTATCAGTGATAGGATAATATCCATATGCCTACAAGGAAGACCAGTCAATACTATTATTCAAATTTACACACCAACCACTAAGGCCAATGATGAAGAAATTGAAGATTTCTACCAATTTCTGCAGTCTGAAATTGATCAAACACACAATCAGGATGCACTAATAATTACTGGTGATTGGAATGCGAAAGTTGGAAACAAAGAAGAAGGATCGGTAGTTGGAAAATATGGCCTTGGGGATAGAAACAATGCCAGAGATCGCATTTTGCAAGATGGACTTCTTCATGGTAAATACCTTTTTACAACAACATAAACTGCAGCTATACACACAGACCTCACCAGAGAGAATACACAGGAATCAAATCTACTACATTGTGGAAAGAGACAATGGAACATATCATCAGTAAGAACAAGGCCAGGGACCGACTACAGAACAGAACATCAATTGCTCACATGCAAGTTCAAGTTGAAGCTGAAGAAAATTAGGACCACTTTCACAAGAGCCAAAGTATGATATTGAGTACATCCTACCTGAATTTAGAAACCATCTTAAGAATAGATTTGATGCTTTGAACACTGAAGACCGAAGACCACACGAATTGTGGAAGGACATCATTCATGAAGAAACAAGAGGTCATTAAAAACACGGGGAAGAAAGAAAAGACCAAAATAGATGTCAGAAGAGACTCTGAAACTTGTTCTTGAACATCAAGCAGCTAAAGCAAATGGAAGAAATAACGAAGTAAAAGAGCTGAACAGAAGATTCCAAAGGATGGCTCAAGACAACAAAGTGAAGTATGATAATGAAACGTGCAAAGACCTGGAGTTAGAACACCAAAAGGGAAGAACATGCTCGGCATTTCTCAAGCTGAAAGAAATGAAGAAAAAATTCAAGCCTTGAGTTGCAATATTGAAGGATTCTACGGGAAAAATATTAAACAAAGCAGGAAGTATCAAAAGAAAATGGAAGGCATACACAGTCACTATACCAAAAACAACTGGTGGACATTCAACCATTTCAGGAGGTAGCATATGATCAGGAACTGACAGTCCCGAAGGAAGAGGTCCAAGACACTGGCAAAAACAAGTCCCCAGGAACTGACTGAATACCAGATGAGATGTTTCAACAAATGGATGCAGCACTGGAAGTGCTTACTCATCTATGCCAAGAAATTTGGATGATAGCTGCCTGGTCAACCAACTGGAAAAGATCTGTGATCCCACCGAATGTGAAAATTATCGAACAATACACACAAGTAAAATTTTGCTGAAGATCATTCAAAAGCAGCTGCAGCAGAACATTAACAGGGAACTGCCAGAAATCCAAGCTGGATTCAGAAGAGGATGTATAACCAGGGATATCATTGCTGATGTCAGATGGATTGTGGCTGAAAGCAGAAAATACCAGAAAGATGTTTACCTGTGTTTTATTGACTATGCAGACGCATTCGACTGTATGGATCATAACAAATTATGGACAACATTGCAGAAGAATGAGAATTCCAGAACACTTAATTGTGCTCATGAGGAACCTGTACATAGATCAATATGCAGTCATTAGAAAAGAACAAGGGAATACTGTGAGGTTCAGTCAGGAAAGGTGTGTGTCAGGGTTATATCCTTTCACCATACTTATTCAATCTGCATGCTGAGCAAATAATCTGAGAAGCTGGACTATATGAAGAACGGGTCATCAGGATTGGAGGAAGGCTCATTAACAACCTGCAATATGCAGATGACACAACCTTGATGCTGAAAGTGAAGAGGACTTGAAGCACTTACTGATGAAGATCGAAGACCACAATCTTCAATATGGATTACACCTCAACATAAAGAAAACAAAAACAATCACAACTGGACCAATGAGCAACATCGTGATAAATGGAGGCAATATTGAAATTGTCAAGAATTTCATTTTACTTGGATCCACAATCAACACCCATGGAAGCAGTAGTCAAGAAATCAAATGACGCGTTACATTGAGCAAATCTGCTGCAAAAAAAACTTCTTTAAAGTGTTATAAAGCAGAGATATCACCTTGAAGACTAAGGTGCACCTGACACAAGGCATGGTGTTTTTAACAGCCTCATATGCATGCAAAAGCTGGACAATAAATAAGGAAGACCGAAGAATTGATGCCTTTGAATTACGGTGCTGGTGAAGAATATTGAATATACCACAGACTGCCAAAAGAACAAACAAATCTGCCTTAGAAGTGCAACCAGAAAGCTCCTTAGAAGCAAGGATGTCAAGACTACATCTCACATACTTTGGACGTGTTATCAGGAGGGACGAGTCCCTGGAGAAGAACATCATGCTCAGTAAAGCAGAGGGTCAGCGAAAAAGAGGAAGACCCTCACTGAGATGGGTTGACACAGTGGCCGCAACAATGGGCTCAAGCATAACCACGGTTTTAAGGATGGCACAGGACTGGCAGTGTTTTGGTCTGTTGTGCATGGGGTCACTATGAGTCGGAACCGACTCCACAGCACCTAACAACAACAGAGCGCTCTAGTCAGAGTTGTCGTCATTACTCAACTACAATGATGCTTTAAATCACATGGTGTCGTCTATACACACTGCAAGCCCATGCTGCTGTTCTCGTTACAGCCGGTGTTTTTACAGTTGCTGATTTTGTCAAAGTTTGTAGTGTTTTAGCTACGATACTGTGGTAATCAGTATTTGTAAGCCTGTATCAATAACTCTTTTGAGTAGGAAGTAGTAATTAAAGGACACAAAGAAAAATCAAAACAGGCTTCCAGTCGGTTACTCATAATGTTGTAACTAATAATGCTGTAATTCAATGTAGAAAGATTTTACAAATCAATTTTGTTAGTGCTCATATAATCTCAGAAATATTATATTTAAGTAATTTACAACTCTACCACATATTACTCTATATTTAGAATTGATAATAAACATTACTAAGGATTCTGTATGATCTGGTACAGGAGAAGATCCGTGGGGGGGGTCGTGACACCATGAATTACCGCACTGGGTGACACCAACTCTAGTGACACCACTGAACTGGGCCCGGGAATCTGCATTTTTAATAACTTTTTTAGGTAATTCTGAAGAAGGTGGTCTACAGAGAGCATTAAGCCTCTTACTTCACAGATGAATGAAATGGAGGCCAAGGGGGAAAGGAGACCTGAGTCCCCAGAGTCTTCTTTCTGGTTAACGAGCACACAGGGAGTAGAAGAGAGGCTACGTTTTACCACTCCAGTGTTATTTTCATTACTCTATGCTACAACAGCTTAGGACCCAAAATGAAACTGTCCTAAACCTTGGCCCATGCCACTGAGCCCTACTGCCTTTTTACCTACTTGTTAGGTTAACTAGAGAGGCATGGAACCCATCTGTACAGTCATTAGTTATGCAGAACCAAGTGCTTCAGAAACCCAGTTTAAATCATAGCTCCAATATTTACACACAGTGAGAACCTGAGTTACTTGAATCTGTGTGCTTTGATTTCTTCCTTGTAAAGTGGCAAAACAATACCCACTTTGCAGGATGTTGTGAAGAGCTATGTAAAATACTAACAGAGAGCTTGGCAAATAACGAGATCCCGGTAAATAGTCGCTACTTTTAATGCCATCTTAAAACATGACACTAAAGCCACGTTCTTCATTGTACTAGAGGAGTGTTCTCAAAGTATGGCCACCTATAACAGAATCACCTAGAAGTTCCTGCTTAAAATGCAGATTTCTGGAATTCTTCCCATAGCCCTTGCCAAGATCTAGTGAATCAGAATCTCTGCAGTGGGTCTCAGAAGTACATATTCTTAACAGCCAAGCACCCCAGGTTTCTCTTATGAATACAAAAATTTAGAACCATTGTGCTAGGGACTGTGGAGAAGGAATGCTTCTTGCCAATGGAAACGTGTATCAGTGACAGCCAGGTAGTATTGAACATCCTAATATGATGCTGACAATTTTCTGCTAACAAGAGGTAGATGAGCGCCACCTACTGCCTTATTTTATAATGCAATGCTGAGACTGGTTTAAGTCTTCTCTCGATAACTGGTAATTGATTTCACCCTGAAAAATGAATCAATTCTAAATAAGATATCTGAGCAAGAGAAAGCATGTAGGAAGGAGAAATGAAAACAATCGCTACTTAACTAGAAGAAAACTTTCAAAGTGAAAGGGTTTGTGGAGTTTGAGATTAATATATGTAATAAAATGGAATAAACTCCTATAATTTCAAGTTACTGCTAAAGCAGTAAAAGATAACACAATTCCTCACTCACTGACCTGTGCCCACAGGGAAGGAAGAACAGAACCACAGAATGCCCTCCTACACTGCAATGAAACCATGTGCTGCTACGCTCACCTCCACACTCTACCCCTGCCCCCAGAAAGAATCAAGTGAAATAAGGACAAGCTTGAAAAGAGCTGGACTACTAACCAAAAGGTTGGCAGTTCAAACCCACCCAGAGGTGCTCAGAAGAAAGTCCTGGCGATCTGCTTTCAATAGTTCACAGCGATGGAAACCCCAAGGAGGGCAGTTCTGCTCTGAAAGACATGGGGTCACAATGAGTTGAAACTGGTTCATCAGCCACTTGGAGTGGTGGTTCCAATAAATAAATGACACATCACAAAAAAGGATTTGCCTTTAATCTTTTTGCTTTTAGGAAATGAACAGCAAAAATAAATACACTTTGGAATCAGAATTCCTTCATCACAGCGCGTGAATGATGGTCCGGTTGCGAAGCTCCTGAATATATTCTTTGGCGAGAGCAACTGCTGTCTTTGGTGCCTCAGGTGGAGGTGGGGGTCCTTCCACCAGCTTCACAAAATAATGGCAATAAACCTTCTCCATGATCCCACAACGACCTCTGCCATGGTAGCGGATGCGTTTCAGACACTGGCCTCTCCCTGAGGTGGATTCAGCTAGACAGGGAAGGAAGAGAGAATTATAGGACATTACTGCTATTCGCAAGACTACAACTTCATCAGCTGAGCGATTTCTGCCATTTTCTCAACCGGATTCTATAATTATATGAGCTCGTTGGTTGGTTAGATCAGACGTGTCTCAAAAATAAGTATCTCCTGAGCACTTATTAAGGGCCAGGCACTATTCTAGATGTTGGAGAGGTGAGAGTGAACAAGGCTGCAAGGCCCCTGCGTCTATGAGGTTTACATTCTAGAGGAGAGAGGTAGCAAATACAAATGACAATTTCAGGTGGTGATTAGTGCTATGAATAAAATGAGTGAAGTGACAGAGACTGAGGGGTGATATTTTCAGCTTAGAGGGTGTCAAGAGGCATCACTGAGAAAGAGACATCTGATGTAAGACCAGAATGAATTATCCATTCAAATATCTGCGGGCGGGGTATTCCAGGCAGAGGGAACAGCAAGTGCAAAGGCCCGATGGTGGGAATGCACTTGGCTTGTTTCAGGAAGCAAGAAGAGTGGTACAAACAAGGGAAAGGGATCAGAGGAGAAGGCAGAGGGCAAGATTACATGGGGCCCTGTCAGCCAAAGTAAGGAATTTTGATTTTATTCTGTCATGAGAAGCCACTGGAACCAAACAGTATCCAAATGCTTGTCCTTGGTATGTCAAAATAACCTAGGGGACACATTTAAAATGCAGATGATGAGGTCGCACCTCTGGAGGGTCTAATTTAGTAGATTTGGGGTGGGGTCTTAGAAGTTGCATTCTAGGAAGCAATGCCACCCCCTCCCACTCACTAACTCTGATTCACAGCCAGTTTTAGAAAGCCCTGCAACACAATGGCCCCCCATCTCCACTCTCCCATTCTGTACATCAAAGTCTGACCTTGTAAAATTTAAAGAAACGTTTTATATAATACATAAGAAATCTGTGCACCTGCTCACCTGTTCTGATAATAAATCAAAGTAGTAGCCACCTTCTACTACTTCCTCAACTTAATCAGTTACTTTTTTAGTCAATTTAATGGGTCTTTTAAAAAGACAACGTTTACTGAATACATATCACATCCATCCATTTCAACATCCACCATTCTCATACTCGTATTGTGACATAACTTTATAAATAACAAAGACTGGATCAAAGTACGCTCCTGACAGCCCCCTAACTACAATCTCCTCATGAAGTGGGTTTCAGCAGATGCATCCTAACTTTGCCACAGAGGAAGCTAGAATGGAAGTGATCAAGAAAACTGCTTAGGGTCTCAGTGAGATAAGAAAAGAGTTACTGCCATATCAACTTCATCTACTGGGCACTAAAGAAATACATTTAAGAATTCCCAAAGAGAAAGTGGCATTACACAAATCACTTTATAATGAGGTATCACCAGGTTCCCAGGATCAACGAGTCAGGAGGAAAGCTACAAATATGACCAGTGATCTTGGGAAGAGTGGAAGACTTCTAAAAAGCATTTTACAAACACAATGCTGCTACTCTCCCCAACTTGAGCACTAATTTCCAAATACTCTGAGGATAAGAACACTACTCTAATGAAAGAAGTATCAAAATCAGCACACTGTGCAATACTATATAACCTAACAAAACATAATGGTCAATCCTATCAGGGTCTAGGTTAACTACCACTTTCCTTCCATCTCCCAAAGCACAAATTACAGAGATCTACATAAAAGGAGAAGCTCAATACCTATTAACTACCAATCATGATCCCATCATCTGCCTATCTTATGGCACACAGTACCATTATTTCTTTGTGTCAAGACAAATACATTAATTCTTCAGAAACACCAGGATTCTTTAATATACTACAATGAGAATAGACAACACAGCCACCCTGAGCTCTGAATGAAATGAGGACTCATAGTATAGCATCCAAACTGGTTTCTGATCTCTTCTCCTCTAATTCTGCTTGCTAGGGTTTCAAACTGCTTTTGCTAGTGGAACCACTGAAATTAAAATGATATACATGGAAGCTTAATATATAAAACACTGTCATATGGATCTGTTCCCCTAAAAGCAGGGGTGAGATCCAAAGCTGGGCATTCATTCACTCAACAAATATTTCTGAGCTCCCACTGGATGCCAGGCTCTAACCTGATCTCCAAGAAGACAGCGGTGACCAAGATCAAGGAGCCTTTCTGTTTGCCCTGTCACCTTTAGAGGCCTTACCCCAGAGGCCCTACAAAGCTACTGCATATAGTTAATAGACTAAAGCACTGCATTAAAAACATAAATCTCTTGCCCAAAAATTTCCTGTGGCTTATTAACATAGTTGGAACCAAATGCCACAAGCCTACCGTGTTCAGCCCTCTGGAATCTAGGCCTAATCTACCATTCTAATTTTATCTACTCTAGGTCAACCCCCTACTTCCGTCGCATGATTCTACTCATTGTACCACAGTCACTGCTCATTCCAACCCATGTGCCTTTGCTTATGTGGTTATCCTACTTTGTAAATCTCTCTTCCTGGACATGCACCCAGATCCCCAAAAGCCTATCCTTAACAATCAAAATTTTCTAGAAAATCTCCACGACTGTTCTAGTCCATAATGACCTCTTCTCTACTCCACCAATGCCATTTATCTGTTCTGCTCTTTTTTGGTCCCAAATCATATGCTATCTTGTATAAGTGTTCATGTATCATCTATATAAGTCACCTCCTCAACCAAATTGATACTCCTTTTGTATTGTCTCAAAAGTTCATGCTCCACGAGGACACAGAAATGATTTTGAAATACATCCTCTCTAATTAATACCATTTTTTCAATACAGAGGTCTCTGGTAAATTTGCTCAAATTTTGAAATAAGTTTCAATGTTTTCCAAGTAATATAATATTAGTGGTATACACAGTTTTGTTCCAACTCAGAACAATTTATGTATTCTTTCAAAGTACTACTACTGTAAAAGAACAAAATGACATGTGCTAGATGTTTTAAATTCCAATAAAAGATACACCATTGCCTAATTGAATGTGAGTAGTATGAACACTGTAGGTACTCAGATACTTAGTGAATCAAAGAAAGAAAACTCAGATACTTAGTGAATCAAAGAAAGAAAACATTAAGACATCTCAAAAATGTGAACCACCTGACGCTCTTCTAAAGATTATGCCCAACAGGTACCATGTATTTAAAAATATCAATATTTCTTACTGGTACTTGGGTACATGCTAATTTTGAAATTTTAACATTAGAAGCCACCCCGCCTTCATCACTCTTAGCTCAGAAGAGTGATTTACAAAGTCAGTTGATCACTTTCCCTAAACTGAATCGCTTTAGATGCCATGAATCACTAAGCAGTGACGTTTTATTATTCCTTGTCCACTTGTTAAGGCCTGTTCATACTGTCATCAGTCATCATGATAAGTTTGAAAAGGAAATGAACTTTCTAAATCTGTGGTCATGCAACACCAGGTATTAGCTTTAGACTCATGACAGGCATTTGAAGAACTACCATATAATAAGAACATATGCTACCAAAAAGCACTTCCCTTAAAACGCCTTCACTTACCGCAGCGGACGGGAAGAGCTATTGCTGAACCAAAATATGAGCCAACGCTCTTCCAAAACTCTAATAGAAGTCGATGGAATGAAGTGTCTAGGCCTTCTCCCAAAAAAACAATTGAGAGAAACCAGTTTCTACATTCCCTGGATAAGAATCATTAAAAAAAAAAAATTTTTTTTTTTTTTAGGGTACTTATAAAACAAATAGCTTCCCGGACCTCTCCCCTGGGGTTTCAGATCCATAGGTCTGTGGTGGGCCTGGGAATATGTATTTTTAATAAATACCTCAGATGATTTTTATTAGGGAAGTCTGGCAAATACACGGATAAAATGTGCTACATGTCATGATATTTCATTTTCCTCAGGGTACCTGTCTCTTTTCTGTTCATTATGGAATTGCTGCTGTTGTTAGCTGCCATGTAGTCGATTCCCACTCATGGCGACCCCAAGTGGAATTAAGCAGCAAAATACTTAATGAATGAGAAGTTTTTTTTTTTTAAATCATAAGCCAAATCCAAACTTATCAGCCCTACTTTAGCACAGTAATTTTTACACAGGATTAGACGAAAAGGAAATGTAGGTGGAGCACAGATACTTTGGCAGAAACGTGCATAAGGAGAACCCTGGATTGAAGGTCCAATCGTATAGGACTGGCTAGGTTTATTTTTGCTTTAATGGCAACAACGGACTTTGTTTCTTCCTTTAAGGCAGGATTAAGCCAGAGGTATCTTTATTTACTACAGTTAAAAAGGATTTAAAGACAGTTACTGAAAAGGATTTAAAGAAAAACCATGTTTCAATCTGAATTCCATTACAAAGTGGTGTCTATCAGCTAAGAAGCCTATATTCCTATGCAATTAGATAAAATTAATTAAATTTGATTCAGATTTAGAGTCATAGAGCAAGAAAGGTCACCAAGAGGTTTTATGCGAACGGTTTTGCTCCTCATCCATCTCATCTCTTCTGATGATTCTGGGCCCTCTCCAGCATTATTTATTCATGCTGCTCCCAGGAGAAAATGCTTATGATTAACTACTGTGGCCCTGCATCTTTTAAGTTACCATTTTTATTTCCCTCTGCATCTATGCATATATCAGAATATAATTAGTTATACAAGATTCAGTTTTAAAATATTTCAATTGAAAATCATAACTAAGGTGAATCGCAGAAGTAGGTGTGGTTGCCAGCATCAATTCTAGGTGAGCTGAGGTAAGATTTTAACTTAACCAGAAAAAATACTCCCATTAGGGCAGAGGTTATAAGACAAAGTGGAATTCAGATGATTTTTTTTTTTTTGCTCTGTTGAGAAATTGTAAAACACAAAGAATTTCCACTATAATGATTCAGCCTTTTCCCCCGCATTTGGCGAATAGCAATTTCCCCTATCTTGACCTTAAATGTTTTTAGATAAAACAGTCTTTCTTACACATGGGTTTGGCAGACTGAGAAAATTTTGTTTCGACATCAACATCTTTGTTTGATTACAAAACTGCTGAGGTTAGGAGTAATTGCTGTTGAAGTGAGGAGAAAACAATAATTCCAGCTACTGCTCCACTTCACTGTGGTCTTGGGAGGGGGCAAAGAGCTCTGTAATAAACGCTGACCTGCTTCTAGGAAAAGAGCTACGTGAAGGTATGCTGCAAAAAACAACCTTACATTTGTATAGTGCTTCGTGCTTCCCAAAGCATTTTCACTTACATTGATTTTATTTGATGTGGAACAAGTATATAATGCCAGAGATAATGCTTCAGGACGTAATAATAAAGGGGAACAAACACATCTGGGTCACCTGAGCCTTCCAAGGCCCCTTGGCTTTTACAAGTCAGCAGATTTTCCATTCAGATAATTGGAAGGTTAAATTATAGGACACCTTATGGATTAGGTACCTGGCTTGGCACATTATAAATATTCCTTTTAAGCCCACCTCTGATCTTTTATTTACCTCCTTCCAGTTGACAAAAAAAATTCATTAAAAAAATCAGCTAAGAAAGTTACGCTTTTTCTTAGTTTTATTATGATTAAAGGACGGACCACTCGATGTACCAGTCTTGCTATCCATTATTTAATAATTACTGGTGATAGGTTTCATGATTTCAGTTCTATGACAGAACAGGTAAGAAGAAAGCAATACGGTTATTACCATTTATAACAGATGCTGATGGCTGAAGAATAAGCCATGACCAGCAATTTTCACTGGCAAATCCAGTCCTGAGTAATGAAGTATCAGAGACTGTTGCTAGATAAAGAACTGGGCATCATTAATGGAAGATGTTTTCCAGTGCTAAACATATTAAAAATCTTACCTATATATAAATTGGATCTGAATTCCACATTATGGTCTCTCACTGCCATATCTTGTGCTTCTAAGAGAACCTTAAACAAGGAAAAGAAAGGCGTTCATATGGCTGACCTTGAACTAAAATGGAATTAAATTTCTCATTTCTTGTTCTTATCTCTGTAATATGACTACTAATCACATGCTTCCATTTTAGTCAATTTTAAAAAGGGAATACCAGATGGTAACAGTACTAAGGAGAAGGGATATAGTGAGCTTGCCTTCCTCAGACAAGAGTTACAAGTGCAGGGAACATCATCCATTCCACATAAATGGAACATGTAACCTATAAGGGAGGAGACAGCAGCAACTGTAAACAGTACCCTTGCTAACTAACATTACGGCTTTGAGTTGGAGACTTGTCAAAAAGTTGAAGGAGCTCAAGGGCTAAATCTTAGTTGAGAATTCTTAAACTTTGTATCCAAAGTAACCATTAGAGCAACAGACAAGTAGACAAAATCATATATGAGAATTTCTTCTAAGGAGTTATTATTAAATTTTAACTATAGATGTTTTAAATTAAGTTAACTTCTCCCAGAATACACTTTTTAAAGGAGGACAATTGCTGTCATAACAGAAGATCTTTCATTCTTTAAAGATAAAAAAAAAACCTTTTTATCTTTAAAGTACAAGACTAGGTTCACAATAGATACTTAGTAAATGCATTTTGAATCTAATCGAATACAGTAAAAGTAAGGCATTACAATGCCATCAATCTCAACTATTCAACTACTAAATGGAAAGTTAAGAACTGACTTTAGGTGAGAATTAACTGAAGATAAAGAAAATAATGCTGATCTCCCAGAAGGTAAGGGGCAATAGTCAACACAGCTTTTCGAAACAAGAATACCTGCATGCCCAGAATGGTCAGACACCCACCTTGGCACATTTCTGCCTAGGGAATTAGCTGCACTTAGAGCTGGAAGGGTCTTTAGAGATCATCGAATCCAATGTCACCTTTGTTTACCGATGAGAAAAGTAGAACCAGACAGGTAAGAGTCTTGTCCACAGTCATGACAGGAATATCAGAGAAAGAACTAGACTCCAGCTCTCCTGCATCTCGGCCCAGTGCTCTTTCCATAAAACTAGTTATAAAATCACAAACTCCCATTTGTGAAACTGACTTAAAAAAAAAAAAAGGGGAGGCATGGCCAAAATGACAGAACACTCAGATGCTTCCTGTGATCCCTCTTACAACAAGGACCTGAAACAACAAATGAACTGGTTATATATGACAATCTAGGAGCCCTGAGCATCAAAGACAAAGTTGAGGAGTAGTACTGAGCAACAGGGGAGGGAGAGACAATTCAGAAACAGCGAGGATTTGCCCGACCTGACCTAGCCGGTGCCCTGAAAGCTGGATCAGCCAGCACTCATAGGCTAATGCAAGCAGTAGTGCTCTGGACATTTTTTCCACACTGGGAGAAACTGAGCAGCAGAGATGCCACTCAAGCCTCCGAAACCAAGGAGAAATGGCGGTGATTCTGCGAAAGTTAAGTGCAAGTGTCTAATGTACTGGGCAGGATCAAAAAAACCCTTCCCCATCCCGGGAGGTACCTCACTCCCATTTACCCACCCACTCCTGGCTCTGTTCCAGTCCCGGTCCGGCTTTAGTGATTGCTGTGCCCCCTGGGCTGGAAATGAGTCCCTTTGCAGGTCCCAAGCTGTTCTTCCGGCTTTGGAGAGGGAAAAAATTTACGAACAGGAAAAAATAATCTGCAAGCTCCTCTGAGCTGGGAACTCAGGGCAGGCAAAGCCCCTTTGCCTAGGCACAGGCATAAAGGGTGCACAGACTTTGAATGCCTTTCACCCCTGCCTAGACCTGTGTGGGCCCGTTTCAACAGCATAAGCCCTCATTAGCATAGTACAACAGGGTATATACCCGAAGCCTATTTTCAACTACCCATATCAGGGGTCTGAGGACTGGTAGCTCCACTCACTCCACCTAGCCACCCATGACAGAGGTTTGAGAATAAGTGGTGCTTCTCAGTCCTTACAGCAAACAGCACTGGGTGCCCAAAGTCTGGCTGCAAAACCCACCCACCTACATGCTCTAGGGAACAGGGATATGCCTTCCACCCAGGCACTCAGGGGCAGCCATCAGCCCCCTACTTTGCTTAGCTCATAAACCCATACTGTAGCTAGATTAACTGTGCCTACTCCAATCACCTTTATGTAGCTCTGCTTGTCTAGGACTATAGATGAGGGCCTGCACCACATACTCGGTGACTGACGACCTGGACACCTGAGCTGAACCCACACAAGAAACGTAAACACACTCCTGGGCTCACATACCTAGTAACAGCTCTAACCACCTGGTGACAGGACATGAGAGCTTCAAAGACACCAATAATCAAAGTAGCTCACAAGATGAGCCTATTAGGGCCTATCAAAACAAGAAGCTAGGACACAGTAAGCAAACATACAATAAATAAATATAATAACTTATTGATGGCTCAGAGACAACAGTCAATATCAAATCATAAAAAGAGGCAGACCATGATGGCTTCAGCAACTGACCAGAACAAAGAGCCAAGAAACCTCCTGGGGGAAGATAAACTCTTGGAATTACCAGAGGTAGAATTCAAAAGATTAATATACAGAGCTCTTCAAGAGATCAGGAACAAGATCAGACAAAATGCAGACCAAGCCAAGGAACACAGAGACAAAGCAACAGAGGAATTTAGGAAACCTATTTTTTTTAATTTTTATATATATTTAAAAAAAAAAAATTTTTTTATTTTTTATTTTTTATATATATTTGTTTTTGTATATATAGGGTCACTATGAGTCAGAATCGACTCAACGGCAACTAGTTTAGTTTTGTTTTTTTTTAATAAGAGCAGAATGACAAATTTAACAGGCTGCTAGAATCCACAGAGAGACAGCAAACAGAAATTCAAACAATTAACAATAAAATTTCAGAATTAGACAACTCAATAGAAAGTCACAGAAGCAGAACTGAGGCAACGGAAGTCAGAATTAATGAGATTGAAGATAAAGCACTTCACACCAACTTATTTGAGGAAAAATCAAATAAAAGATTTTTTTTTAATGACAAAACCCTAAGAACTATGTGGGACGCTATCAAGAAGAATAACCTGCAAGTGACTGAAGTACTAGAACAGGGGGGATAACAGAAAACACAAAGAGAATTGTTGAAGATTTGCTGGCAGAAAACTTCCCTGATATTGTGAAAGGCAAGATACCTATCCAAGAATCTAATCAAACCCCACACAGAATAGGTCCCAAAAGAAAGTTACCAAGACATATTATAATCAACTTTGCCAAAACCAAAGATAAAGAGGGAATTTTAGGAGTTGCTAGGGATAAACAAAAAGTCATCTACAAAGGAGAGTAAATAAGACTAAGTTCTGACTACTCAGCAGAAACCATGCAGGCAAGAAAGCAATGGGATAACATATATAAAACCTTGAAGGAAAAAAATTGCCAGCCAAGACTTTTATATCCAGCAAAACTGTCTCTCAAATATGATGGCGAAATTAGGGTATTTCCAGATAAACAGAAGTTAAGGAAATCTGTAAAAACCAAATGAAAATTACAAGAAATATTAAAGGGAGTCCTCCAGTTAGAAAATCAATAACATCAGATAACAACCAAAGACTAGAACACAGGACAGAACAACCAGATATCAACCCAGATGGGTAAGTTACAAAAATAAATCAAAGCTAAAATACTGAAAATAGGGAAACAGATATCAATATGTAAACGATGACAACATTAAAACAAAAAAAAGGGACTAAATCATGTAGCCATACAGCTTTCATATGGTGAGGAAGTCAAGGCAATATCAAGAAATAAAAGACTGGTTTAAAGTTAGAAAAATAGAGGTAAATATTAAGGTAACCACAAAGGAAACTTAACAATTCTACACATCAAAATTTAAAAAAAGACATAGTGACTCAGCAAATACAAAATTAACAATGAAAAAATGAAAATACATAAAGAAAAATGACTCAGCACAGAAAATTAAGTGGAACAAAGAAACTGTCAACAACACAAAAAACTATGTAAAAATGACAGCACTAAACTCACATCTATCAGTAATTACGCTGAATGTAAATGGGCTAAATGCACCAGTAAAGAGACTCAGAGTGGCAGAATGGATTAAAAAACACGATCCGTCTATATGCTGCCTACAAGAGACATACCTTAGACTCAAAGACACAAACTAAAACTCAAAGGATGCAAAAAATATATCAAGCAAACAACAATCAAAAAAGTGCAGGAGTGGCAATATTAATCTCTGACAAAATAGACTATAAAGTAAAATCTACTACAAAGGATAAGGAGGGACACTATATAATGATTAAAGGGTCAATACAGCAGGAGGATATAACCACAATAAATATTTACACACCCAACGACAGGTTCCAAAATATATAAAGCAAACTCTAACAGCATTGAAAAGAAAAACAGACAGCGCGACGATAATAGTAGGAGACTTCAAAACCACTTTTGGTGAAGGACAGAACATCCAGAAGGAAGCCCAATAAAGACATGAAAGATCTAAATGCCACAATCAACCAAAGACATATACAGAACACTCCACCCAACAGCAGTTAAGTATATTTTCTTTTCCAATGCACATGGAACATTCTCCAGAATAGACCACATATTAGGTCACAGAGCAAGACTTAACAGAATCCAAAACTTTGAATTAGTACAAAGCATCTTTTCTAACCATAATGCCATAAAAGTAGAAATCAGTAACAGAAAAAGCAAGGAAAAAAATTCAAATACATGGAAACTGAACAACACTTTGCTCAAAAACTACTGGGTTACAGAAAAAATCAAGGACGGATTAAAGAAATTCACAGAATCAAATAAGAATGAAAACACATCCTACCAGAACCTTTGGGACACAACAAAAGCAGTGCTCAGAGGTCAATTTATAGCAATAAATGCACATGTTCAAAAGAAGAAAGAACACATTAACCCTACAACTCAAACAAATAGAGAAGAGCAAAAAAAGCCCACAGGCACCAAAAGAAAGGAAATAAAAATTAGAGCAGAAATAAATGAAATAGAGAATAGAAAAACAATTGAAAGAGTTAACAACACCAAAAGCTGATTCTTTGAAAAGATCAATAAAATTGATAAAACCACTGGGCAGACGCAGACTGACAAAAGAAAAACAGGAAAAGAAGCAAGTAACCTGAATAAGAAATGAGATGGGCAATATCACAACAGACTCAACCGAAATTAAAAGAATCATAACAGAAATACTATGAAAAATTGCACCACAGCAAATTTGAAAACCTAGAGGAAATGAACAAATCTCTAGAAACACACTACCTATCTAAACTAACACAAACAGAAGTAGAACAATTAAATAAACTTAAAACAATAAAAAAGATTGAAAAGGTAATTAAAAAACTCCCAACATAAAAAGCCCTGGCTTCACTGGAGAATTCTGTCAAACTTTCAGAGAAGAGTTAACACCACAACTACTAAAGGTACTTCAGGCATTGAAAAGGATGGAATACTCCCAAACTCATTCTATGAAGCCAGCATAATCCTGATACCAAAACCAGGTACAGAAACTACAAAAAAAGAAACTACAGACCAATATCCTTCATGAACACAGATGCAAAAATCCTCAACAAAATTCTAGACAATAGAATTCAACAACATATCAAAAAATACTTCGCCATGACCAAGTGGGATTCATACCAAGTATGCAGGGATGTTTCAACATTAGAAAAACAATCAATGTAATCTATCACATAAATAAAACAAAAGATAAGACTCTTATCAATTGAGTGATCTTATCATTTGATGCAGAAAAGGCATTTGACAAAGTCCAACACCCATTCGTGATAAAAACTCTCAGCAAAATAGGAATAGAAAGGAAATTCCTCAACATAATAAAGGGTATTTATACAAAGCCAACAGCCAAAATCATCCTAAATGGAAAGAGTCTGAAAACATTCCCCTCGAGAACAGGAATCAGACAAGGATGCCCCTTACCACCACTCTTATTCAACATTGTGCTGGAGGTCCTAGCCAGAGCAATAAGGCAAGAAAAAAAAATAAAGGGCAACCAAATTAGTAAGTATCCCTATTTGCAGATGACATGATCGTATACACAGAAAAGCTCAAAGAATCCACAAGACAACTACTGGAACTAAAAGAAGATTTCAGCAAAGTATCGGGATACAAGATAAACATACAAAAATCAGTTGGATTCCTCTACACTAAAAAAGAGAACTTCAAAGAGGAAATCACCAAATCAATACCACTTACAAAAAAAATTTACCATTTACCATTTACAATAGCTCCCAAGAAATTAAATACTTGGGAATAAATCTAACTAGGGATGTAAAAGACCCATACAAAGAAAACTACAAGACGCTACTACAAGAAACCAAAAGAGACCTACATAAGTGGAAAAACATACCTTGCTCATGGATAGGAAAGCTCAGCATTGTGAAAACGTTAATTCTACCCAAAGTGATCTACAGATACAATGCAATCCCAATACAAATTTCAATGACAGTTTTTAACAAGATGGAGAAACAAATCACCAAATTCATATGGAAAGGGTAGAGGCCCCAGACAAGCAAAGCATTACTGAAGAAGAAAAACAATGTAGGAGGTCTCACACTACCTGATTTTAGAACCTATTATACTGCACAGTAGTCAAAACAGCATGGTACTGGTACAGAAACAGAGACACAGACAAATAGACCAGAATTGAGAATCCAGACATAAATTCATACCCCTGTGAACAGCTGGTATCTGACAAAGGCCCAAAGTCCATTAAATGGGGAAAAGACAATCTCTTTAACAAATGGTGCTGGCATAACTGGATATCCATCTGCAAAAAAATGAAACAAGACCCATACCTCACACCATGCACAACAACTAACTCAAAATGGATCTAAGACTTAAATATAAAATCGAAAACAATAAAGATCAGGGAAGAAAAAAATAGGGACAAAGCTAGGAGCCCTAATACATGGCATAAACAGAATACAAAACATTACTAACAATCCACGAACACCTGAAAAGAAACTAGATAACTGGGAGCTCCTAAAAAATCAAACACTTTTGCTCATCACAAGGCCACCAAAAGAGTAAAGAGACAACCTATAGACTAGGAAAAAAATTGTGGCTATGACATAGCCAATCAGGGTCTAATGTCTAAAATCTACAAGACACTGCAAAACCTCAACAACGAAAAGACAAATATGCCAATTAAAAAATGGGCAAAAGGTACAAACAGGCACTTCACCAAAGAAGACGTTCAAGCGGCTAACAGATACATGAGGAAATGCTCACAATCATTAGCCATTAGAGAAATGCGAATCAAAACTACAATGAGATTCCATTTCACTCCAACAAGGCTAGCATTAACCCTAAAAACACAAAACAATAAATGTTGGAAAGGTTGAAGAGAGACTGGAACACTTATACACTGCTGGTGGGAATGCAAAATGGTATAACCACTTTGGAAATCAATTTGGCGCTTCCTTAAAAAGTTAGAAATAGAACTACCATACAATCCAGTAATCCCACTCCTCAGAATATATCCAAGAGAAATAAGAGCCTTCACACGAATAGATACATGCACACTCATGTTCACTGCAGCACTGTTCACAATAGCAAAAAGATGGAAATAACCTGGGTGCCCATCAACAGATGAATGGATAAATAAATTATGGTATATTCACACAATGGAATACTACGCAACGATAAAGAACAGTGATGAATCTGTGAAACATCTCGGAACACGGATGAACCTGGAAAGCATTACACTGAGTCAAATTAGTCAGTCACAAAAGGACAAATATTGTACGAGACCACTATTTTAAGAACTCAAGAAAAGTTTTAAACAGAAGAAAACATTCTTTGATGGTCACAAGCGTGGGAAGGGAGGGAGAGGGGAATTTACTGGCTACATAGTAGACAAGAATTATCTTAGGTGAAGGGAAGGACAACATACAATACAGGGAAGTCAGCACAAATGGACTAAACCAAATGCTAAGAAGTTTCCTGAACACAACTAAACGCTTCGAGGGACAGTGTAGCAGGGGTGGGGGTCTGGGGACCATGGCCTCAGGGGACATCTAGGTCAATTGGCATAACAAAGTTTATTAAGACAATGTTCTGCATCCCACTTTGGCGAGTGTCATCTGGGGTCTTAAAAGCTTGCAAGAGGCCATCTAAGATCCATCAATTGGTCCTAACCCACATGGAGCAAAGGAGAATGAAGAACACTAAAGACAAAAGGAAAATGAGTCCAAGAGACAAAAGGGCCACATAAACCAGAGACTCCATCAGCCTGAGGCCAGAAGAACTAGATGGTGCTTGGCTACTAGCAATGACCGCCCTGACAAGGAATACAACAGAGTCCCTGATGGAGCCAGAGAAAAGTGGGATATAGAACTCAAATTCTAGTAAAAAGACCAGACTTAATGGTCTGACTGACACTGGAGGGACCCCAGAAGACATGGTCCCTGGATTCTCTGTTATCCCAGAACTAAAACCATTCCTGAAGCCAACTCTTCAGACAAAAATTAGACTGGACTATAAAACATAAAAAATACTCGTGAAAAGTCTCAAGTAGATACATGAGACTAAATGGGCAGCTCCTGTCCAGAGGCAGGATAAGAAGGCAGAAAGGGATAGGAGCTGGGTGAATGGACACAGGAAACCAGGGGTAGAAAGGGGGAGTGTGCAACTAGGGTCACATAACAATATGTGTGTAAATTTTTGTATGCGAAATTAACTTGAGCTGTAAGATTTTACCTAAAACACACACACACAAAAAAAAAAACTTCTAAAAACTACACCAAGCCCCAAAACATTAAAAATAAGATCTTTCATTTCACAAATAGTACTAAATAAATAAGTAAATGTCTGGTGCAAGTAAAAGTATCTCAGGAGAAAAACGCTCAAAGCATACAACATTCCTAAAGTATAAGGACGTTAATAAGACTGAGTGCCCTAAATCAAATAAAGTGTGCATTTACACCCAGAAAATTCAGGGAATTCAGGATTCATGCTGAGTTTACCAACACCTACAAGACAACTGTGCACAAACGCCCCTAAAAACTCCCCCAAACTTACCTCTTTAATTATCTGGGCCCCTTTTTTGTCACTGAATTCCAATTGAGCCAAAGCCTGATCAATAGACATTCCTCGTATCTAGAATTAAAGAATGACAGACAAGAGCGGAGAAACAAATTTGTTTACAAAGTCAATGTTTTCTTTTCAATGAAAAGTAAATGCCTTATATAATCCAAAGAACTTCTAAAACAGCGAACTAAACCCAGGCCAAAGAGAAGGAATCCGTTTCAGAAGGGATGCCATCCTCTTTAATCATAATCAAACTTTAACACTTTAACCATAAAACCTAGATTGTAATAGTCTCAAAATATGAAAAGCAGGTATTATACAGTCAGATCTCAGGTTGGCAAGGACCATAGTAGACATTACAGGCACCTTCTCCTACAGGATAAAGGTATTACATGTGTATTTGCAGCTCATCTCTCTTCATACATAAATTTCATTTTCCCGAGAGAAAACTTAGAAAGCAATTACTCTGAAGCAGGTTGAATCAAGCTTTAGAAAGTTTTCTGAATTCTTTGGTCATAGCCAGAATTCATCAAATACTATTCAAGTTGATGCTTTTGTTTTAAATATCTATCTATCTATCCAATGTGATTTAGCTTCTCAAAAGAAAGGTAAAAATTAAGCGAAGTCATTAATCTCTGACAGTCATTGTTTACCTACCGACTGCCTGAACATGTCACTATTTCTCACTTTTTGAAGAAATCAAGGCAAAATTTTTTGACTTTTCAATTCCAGGGGAAATTCATAGCTTCTTTTCCTAAGCATTATATAGTAACAGTCATTTTAGCTTACCAATTTCGCCAAATACCACATCTTGTCTTTGCTGTATTTTATTTGTCTTCGACAGTGGTAGACTTCCTTACAAATAGAAGGGAAAAAAACGGGTTTATCAAAATGACAGTTACATACACTGTTTTTTTTTTTTTTTTTACTTTCCATGCTTAATGAAGATGCCACCACAAGAAATAAAAACATTATCAAGAATTTGGAGATTCTTTTTCCCTATACAAAGTTGTATTTTTCCGAAGTCTCACTATGTTAAAATATTACTAAAGGAGACACAGAAATTATAATACGGCCAGTTTGTGCCAGTATCTGCAACATTTCTATCCAGAGGAATGATAAAAGATTTAAATGAAGGCATTTTGAAAACATCTAGCTGGTTAACAGAACAAAGGAAAAGGTATAAGAAGAAGAATACTTGGTCAAGAGCATAGGTTCTAGAATCAGACTGCCTGGGTTTAAATCCCAGCTCTGCCACTTACTATGTATCTTTAGGCAAATGACTTAGCCTCTCTGTCCCTAAGTTTTCTTCTTTAAAATGAATGTATTAGTACCTATCTCATAAAACAATTATAAGGATTCTATAAAATAACCTATGTAAGCACTTTATAGTGCCTGGCACATGGTAAGTTCTCTGTAAATGCTAGCTATTTAAACAAACCAAAAAAACCAAATTCATTGCCATCACATCGATTCTGACTCATAGTGACCCTTATAGGACACCGTAGAACTGCCCTGTAGGGTTACCAAGGAGCACTCGGTGGATTCGAACTGCCAACCAGGGCTCCATCACCTATTTAAAATGGTAGGTACATCCTACTTAATCTTTTAAAAGGCAACCATCTACTAAGCAATTTATAGTTCACAAAGCACTTTTTGGGCCATTATTTCATTTGATCTAACTCTGTGAGTTGAGAAAGGAAACATTTTATAATCTTTTTACAAATTAGAAATCAGAGAGATCAAGTAACTCGCCCAAAACTACAAAGTCTGTATAAGGCGAAGATAGATGAGGCAAAGCTGAAAGTTAAAGAACAGGTAAGTATATGAAGTGCCTAATACAACATCTGGTAGGTGTGCAGCCAAAAGTTCCCCTTCTTACTCTAAAACTCACATTCTTTCTACTACTATACCATAAAAAAAAAAAAATTTTTTTTTTTTTTTATACCATATGGCTGGTTAATTCACTTAAAAAATCAGAAAACATTTGTCAAAGCAAACAATTGCAGGAGACCTCAGAAACTTCTAGTATGACTTCTGATGGAAATTTCCAAATGCCTTAGAAACAGCGAGTTTTCTCAAGTGGCCATCTTTTAATATGTAGCAGATTTCATTTCGGTTACAATGAAAGCTGACACACTGAAAGCTGTAGCAATAGCCTAATGACATTTTCAGCAATAAAGTGTCCTGGGGAGCAGGGGAAAGGAAAGAAGAACTGTCATGATTGATAATATTAATCTGCAAAAATTAATCCACTCAATAAAACCTTTTATATAGAAAGCTTTCAATTCTTGGTCGCCCTTGGTGAGCTATCTTTAAACCTGAATTGTGTATGCGTATCTTCAAATTTAGGAAAAAAAAAACTGTAATATTGGCAAGAGCATTGGGTAAAAAAGGATGAAGTGTTTACAAGAAAAGGCAAAGTACTGAATCATCATCTTCTAAAACTAAAAAGCTCTTCAATTTTACCTTATTTTTAGTTGACTTTAAGCAGTGAAATGTCGTACTTTTTAAGCATACACCAGGCAAAGTCGAAGTAAATAAAGTGGTGAAGTTAGAGGTCACAAAGCCTGGTTAGATATCACTGCTACTGACTAACCAATATGGTAAACTGGGTAAAGTTAAGTTGGGATATAATGTATAAAATAGTTACTCAAATGAAATAAAAATAAGTCTAAATTATAAAATGCTTAAACCAACAACTTTTAAAGAAATCAATTTAATTCAAAATGCACTTAACTCAAACGATGATAAAGTGTCATTTAACAAAAGTCCTTACCGGAGCCTTATGGGATCCACATCAATGACTTATAAGCATGACTTAGTATCATTATCAATATGGCAGACAATCCATACTTAAAAATATGCCTCTTACAGAAACGGTTGTTGAAACAGTTTGCTACAGTCTCACTGCTTTTAGGTGCCCTGGTGGCACAGTGGTTAAGTACTCAGCTACTAACCAAAAGGTCGGTGGTTCGAACCCACTCTATGGAAGAAAGATGTGGCAGTCTGCTTCCATAAAGATTACAACTTTGGAAACCCTACAGGGCAGTTATATTCTGTCATATAGGGCTGCTATGAGTTGGAATTGACTCAATGGCAATGAGTTTCATTACTTTTATTTAACATAGCTTTCTTCAAAGACATTGTAAAAGGAAACTCAAGCCCAAATTAATAAGGTGTGACTATCATGGTAGCATAGTGGTTAAGTGCTACAGCTGCTAACCAAAAGGTCGGCAGTTCAAATTCACCAGGAGCCTCTTGGAAACCCTGTAGGGCAGTTCTACTCTGCCCTATAGGGTCGCTATAAGTCACAATCGGCTCAACAGCAACGGGTTTTGGTTTTATCATGAAAAAAAAAAACTTTAATTTCTTTCTGCCTTATTTTCTTAATCATGATGAAGCCACATATGAGATAAAGTCTGCAAAGAATTTATATCGTTTAGAAATTGGTGCTAGCTAAATTAGGAAAATAGTCTTGGAAAAAGTACAGCTAGAACGCTCCTTAGAAGCAAGGATGTTATCAGGAGGCACCAGTCCCTGGAGAAGGACGTCATGCTTGGTAAAGCAGTAGATCAGCAAAAAAGAGGAAGATCCTCAATGAGATGGATTGACACATGGCTCAAACAGCAATGACTGTGAGCATGGCACAGGACCAGGCAGTGTTTCATACTGCTGTACATGGGGTCGCTGTGAGTCGGAATTGACTAGACAGCACCTAGCAACAACACTCTTAAAAATATTATGAATGGCCTAAAACATTTAAATTGTGGGCACTCATTTTTATTTACTGCCATAGGATTTACTCACTATTCCAAACCACTATTATTTATTTACAAAATACATATTCTAATGCTGAAGTTAGCAGTTCAAAGGACTTTAAAAGTGAGATAGCGGTACTGTATTAAGATCTATGCGGCTGGGTGAGTAAATTATCCCCTGTAAACAAAGTAGGTATTCATGGAAAGTATTAATATTTCCATTCTTAATAGGTATAACTGATGCATTAATGTCAATTTACTAAATACTACTTAAAATCAAAAATGTTAAAAGTTATTTTCTAAAAACCGTAAGTTGCCCCCTAAAGGATTACTCACTCAAGCAAAATCTGTGCAAACTAGAGAATTAAATTAGGTTGCTTGAAAGTGCCTACATAAATCAAAGTCCTCACGCAGGCACTTGCATAAGGAGTATATGTCATACAAAAAAATTAATCAAAATAGGTTCAGTAAATACAATATATAATAAATTACCAGATTAACTTCATTTGTTAGAGTTAAATAAATGACCTACTGTTAACTACATGAATTTTGAAATGTGGAATGTACCCTGAAGTACTTATTTTTTTTAATATCCAAGAGGCTGGCACTACAAAATACATAATTTTGCTCTTGGATTCTAGACCTGACAAATACTGTCATGACTTCTCTACTTCTAATTAATATCTAAGTTCAAAGAGCACAGGTAAGAAATAAAGATCATTCATTATAGGAAATAATTTTCTACTTATGATATTTCTGCAAATGTGTAACTATTTTAATGTTTTGGTTAATTACGAAATGGAGACAACACTTCATAACACAAATTTTATGACAAAACTTTCAAATTCTAATGGTATGGTAAAATATGAACATTAAAAAGTTGCTTTAGTTTCTCTTGATGACATTCCCAGTGTTTTTCCTACTACATTTACTGTATTAGAGTATCTTTTCTTAGTTCGTTTATTTAATACCTGTTGCCACCAAGTCGATTCTGACCCATAGTAACCCTATAGGACAGAGTAGAACTGCCCCATAGGATTTCCAAGGCCGTAATTTTTACAGGAGCAGACTGCACATCTTTCTCCCATGGAGTGGCTGGTGGGTTTGAACTGCCAACCTTTTCGTTAGCAGCTGAGTGCTTTAACTACTGCGCCACCAGGTTTCCTTAATTATTTCATGCATAACGGTCTTTCAATAAAGGTTGGCTCACCAAAAAAAAAGGTGTTTAAATTTCACGTCTCTTTATCTTGTTTCCAAATCAGATGAGAGCTCTTTAAATAAGTAACTCTCCTAAATCAGAAAAAAAAAAAACCATACACTGTACTAATTCAGACTAACAGAATTTTTTGTAATGAAATGCATGCTTTCAAGTTCACATAAAAACTAAGCAAATGCCACAGTCTTTACTATTACTTAGATGAAACTGATTATCCAGTAGCCTTGAATCTCAAAGTCCTTTAAAAGATGTTTGATAAACCAAATGATTTATAGTTAACACAGTAATTCCATTTCTAAAGTAAAAAAACGCACTGCCATGAGTGGATTCCTACCCATAGCAACCATACAGAATAGAGCGGAATTGCCCAATAGGGTTCCCAAGGCTGCAAATCTTTACAGAAGCAGACTGCCACATCTTTGTCCCTCGGAACGACTGGCAGGTTCGAAACATCAACCTTGTGATTAGCAGCCGAGCACTTTAAAGTACTTACCAGTTTATTTCTAAAGTACTTATCAGTTTATTTTCTTGAGGGCTAAAACACTCTCATCTTGTTCGTACTATTATTTGCTTAAACTTAACAGATGTGCATGATTCTATAGGAAACTCACATTAAGCTGTAAGTTTTATTTCTCAGAATGGAGCAATAAATTTTATCTCAAAATTCTCAGTATCTCTGGTAGGAATTCAATATTTAAATTTAAACCTTAGGTTCAGAGGTACATAAATTATGTAACAAAAACAAGTGTATCCACATTCGAATGTGAAACACTGAAAAACCCCAAATATATGATTTAAACATCAGCTAATGGTTTAAGTCGTTCTTGCCAACTCCTTACCCTTCCTAATCAAGAGTCTATTCGAAAGCCTCTAAGAGTCAAAATTCAGTATGTCTCAAGCTATTAGTTTAGAATTAAGGCCCCCATCTGGAGATAAAGGCAAAACAATTAAGAAAAGCAATGATGATCTTTTTTAAACTGCCAAAGAGATAAATCTCATACATCTTATGTGTCAAATAAAGGATTGTGCAAACTGTGGTGTTTTTTAACATGGAATAATAAATCATTGCTAGCCACATAACAGTAAGTACACTTTATCCAACTTAAGAGATTAGTTCTACCCACAAACTTACTGCTGGTCTCCGAGGTTCTCCGGGCAACTGTGGGGGATAAACGATATTATTCTTTTTCTCCCACTTTCGAGAGATGTCAAGAGAAGCGCTTGTGTGAATATGTGATTGGAGCAAAACATTATGAGACGAAAGAAACCTGTAAAACAAGACATTTAAAATCTTTATGCAGAATTTATCTTTTCTACAATAGTTCCATTTTAATAGAAACAATTTAAAAATCACAAACAGAAACAATCTAGAAGCATTCATTTAATAGAGACTGCTTTCATATAAAACACTGCAAAAAGCTAGTTTATTAGAGGCTAAAAAGACTGAGAAGTTTATAACTCATATGAGCCAAATAATAAAAACCCAGTGCCGTCGAGTCGATTCCAACTCATAGCAACCCTATAGGACAGAGTAGAGCTGCACCCATAGAGTTTCCAAGGAGCCCCTGGTGGATTCGAACTGCTGACCCTTTGTTTAGCAGTCGTAGCACTTAACCACTACACCACCAGGGTTTCTGAGCCAAATAATAAGCAAATATTAACCTAAGATCTATTGCCCTGAGGGGTCGACAAATACTGAATCACTACTATAAGTCAATCCAGTCCAAAAACAATTTAAAGAAGACATGATGGGCCCCTAACCCAAAATCCACGTTATCGTTGAGTCAATTCCAACTCCTATGGAATTCCACAATCTTGATGTGTAAACCAGAAAATACACAAAGCAATTCAAGGGTCATGTAAAAAGAGCGGGTCCAAGCTACGCTGAAGGCATTAGTGAAAAACAAAGCTCCCTGAATTGATGGAATACCAACTGAGATGTTTCAACAAACAGATGCAGCACTGGAAGTGTTCACTCATCTATGCCAAGAAATTTGGAAGACAGCTACCTGGTCAATCGACTGGAAGAGATCCATATTTATGCCTATTCCAAATAAAGGTGATTCAACTGAATGTGCAAATTATCGAACAATATCATTGATATCACATGCAAGTAAAATTTTGCTGAAGATCATTCAAAAGTGGTTGCAGCAGTACATCAATAGGAAGCAGCCAGAAAGTAAAGCTGGATTCAGAAGAAGATGATGTGGAACCGGCGATATCATTGCTGCTGTCAGATGGATTCTGGCTAAAAGGACAGAATACCAGAGAATACTGAATCACTACTATAAGTCGATCCAGTCCAAAAACAATTTAAAGATGACATGATGGATCCCTGACCCAAAAACCCCATTATCACTGAGTCATTTCTGATGCCTATGGAATTCCACAACCTTCTTTAAAGAAGACATGATGTTTACCTGTGTTTTACTGACTATGCAAAGGCATTCAATTGTGTGGATCATAACAAATTATGGATCACATTGCAAAGAATGGGAATTCCAGATCACTTAACTGTGCTCATGAGGAACCTGTACATAGATCAAGAGGCAGTTGTTCAAGCAGAACGAGGGGATACTGAGTGGTTTAAAGTCAGGAAAGGTGTGCGTAAGGGTTGTATCCTTTCACCATAGTTATTCAATCTGTATGCTGAGCAAATAATATGAGAAGCTGGACTATATGAAGAAGAACACGGCATAAGGGCTGGAGGAAGATAAGTTAACAACCTGCACTGTGCAGATGACAAAACCTTGCTTGCTGCGAGTGAAGAGGACTTGAAACATTTACGGATGAAGATCAAAGACTAGAGCCTTCAGTACGGTTTACAGCTCAACATAAAGAAAACAAAAATCCTCGCAACTGGATCAACAGCCAAAATCATGATAAATGAAGGAAAGACTGAAGCTGTCAAGGATTTCATTTTACTTGAATCCAAAATCAACACCCATGGAAGCAGCAGTCAAGAAATCAAACAACACAATGCACTGGGCAAATCTGCCGCAAAAGACCTCTTTAAAGTGTTAAAAAGCAAAGATATCACCTTGAAGGCTAAGGTGCACCTGTCCCAAGCCATGATATTTTCTATCATCTGATATGCATGAGACAATAAATAAGGAAGACTAAAGAAGAATTGATGCCTTTGAATTACGGTATTTGCAAAGAATATTAAATATACCATGTACCGCCAGAAGAACAAACAAGTCTGTCTCGGAAGAAGTACAGCCAGAGTGCTCCTTGGAAACAAAGACAGGGAGACTCAGTCTCAAGTACTTTGGAGACATTACCAGGAGGGATCAGTCCCTGGAGAAGGACACCATGCCTGGTAAAGTGGAGGGTCAACAAAAAAAAGGAAGACCCTCGGCAAGAAGTTGACACAGTGGCTCCAACAACGGGCTCAAACATAGCAACAATTGTGAAGGTGGCCCAGGACTGGGCAGTGTTTCATTCTGTTGTACATGGGGTTGCTATGAGTCAGAATCAACTCAATTGCACCTAACAACAAAAACGTACATGTGGATAAGAACCCTCGGTGGCACGATGGTTAAGGTCCTGGCTAGTAACTGAAAGGTTAGTGGCTCAAACCCACCAGCAGCTCCACAGCAGAAAGATAAGGCAGTCTGTTTCCATAAAGATTACAGCCTTGGAAACCCTATGGGGCAGTTTTACTGTATCCTATTGGGTCACTATGAGTCGGAATTGACTCAGTGACAATGGGTTTGGGTTTATACACGTGGATATAATCCCAATGGGGAACAGGTTTTCTTTGATATGTTAATGAGAGTATAAGTGTAGGGCGCCTCTTAAATCAATCACTTTTGAGATATAAAGCAAGCTGCTTAGGAGAAGCAAGCAAGCACAGATGGAGAAAGTTAAGAGTAGATGCCAAGCCAAATGAAGATTGCCCAGCAACTAAGAAACAGAAGCTAAAAAGAGACAAGGACCTTTCCCCAGAGCCGACAGAGAAAGCAAGCCTTCCCCTACAGCCAGGGCCCTGAATTCAGGCTTCTAGCCTCCTAAACTGTGAGAAAATACATTTGTTTGCTAAAGCCATCCACTGGTGGTATTTCTGTTACTACAGCACTAGATGACTAAGACAGGGAGTCACATAACCTTTCTAGATCTCAGTTATCTCATTAGTAAATGAAGTAATAATAGTAACTACCTCAAAGGCTTGTTGTGAAGCTCAGATGAGATACTGCAAGTAATGTACTTAACCACAGAGGTTAAAGGGCTCTCCCCCAAAAATAAATTCCATGAAGTATAAACCTTGTATTACACAATTTCAAACTTTTTCTCATGTTCATTATCATGAACATTTATATTTCTACATAGTTGTAATTAGCAGTCACCTCTCCAGGCCTCAGTTTCTTTATCTATGAAAAAAGGAGCTGGACTAGGTCATCTCTACATTCTCTCCTAACCCTATTTCTGTATCTACTCTCATCATTAAGAGCATGATTACAGAATACTAAACCTCTTGGCTTCTATTTCAATCCTTCTTCAATGGAACCCCTACTGCATTAACCAATCTGAGAGATTTCTTGACGGGGAGGTCCATGCCTTCTGCATCCCCCACGCCCAGCACAGTAACCTTCCCTGCTTAAATCCTCAGGGCACATTCAGTGAATTGAATATGATGCTGAAAAAATTAAACACATTAGAAAATTATAATGACAAAGCTTTCTAAATACCTATAACATATTCAGGGCTCAAATGGTTCATAAAATGAATTAGCAAGCAAATACTAAATGACTGTAATCAACTTAATTTAAAATATTATTCCAAATGGGATACTTAATTCGAAAGTGTACTAAATCAGACGTTTCTATGCACCCTCTCCTGGCCAACTGTTGGAATAACACTGAATTGAAACAAAATGAAGCAACCTTAAGGTAAAATTGAAAATACAAAACAATTCAAAATCTGAGACAATTTTTTAGGTGAGAAAGCCTGTGAAGAGTCATTAGATAAAACAAAAGCAAACTGGTGGAATTAAAAAAGGATGGCATCTTGATTTGTAAACTTTCACTTAAAGCACAATAAAAATTATAAAAAAAAAAAAAAAAAAAAAAAGGATGGCATGGCATGAGACCAGAAGAACTAGATGCTGCTCAGCTACCATTACTGAACAGTTTGATCAGATTCTATAGAAGAATCCTGACCAAAGGGGAGGAAATGTAGAACAGAATTTCAAATTTTCATGGACTCCGGACTTTCTGGAGTCATGGAGACTAGGTGAACCCCTGAAACTACTGCCCTGAGATAATCACTAAATCTTAAACAAAAATATGCCCTGAAGTATTTTTAAAACCAAACTATAGTCTAGCTTAACTAGTAAAAAAGGTCCATGCAGATAACATGATCTTATACACAGAAAACCCTAAGGACTCCTCCAGTAAACTACTGAAACTAACAGAAGAGTTCAGCAGAGTATCGGGATACAAGACAAACATACAAAAATCAGTTGGATTCCTCTACACCAACAAAAAGAACATCAAAGAGGAAATCACCAAATCAATGCCATTTACAGTACCCCCAAGAAGATAAAATACTTAGGAATAAATCTTACCAGAGATGTAAAACACTTATACAAAGGAAACTACAATACACTTCTGCAAGGAACCAAAAGGGGCTTACGTAAGTGGAAAAACATACCTTGCTCATGGATAGGAAGACTTAACATTATAAAAATGTCTATTCTACCAAAAGCGATCTATACATTTAATGCAATTCCGATCCAAATCCCAAGTACATTCTTTAATGAGATGGAGAAACAAATCGCCAATTTCATATGGAAGGGAAAGAGGCCCCGGATAAATAAGGCATTACTGAAAAAGAAGAACAAAGTGGGAGGCCTTACTTTACCTGATTTTAGAAACTATTATACCACCACAGTAGTCAAAACAGCCTGGTACTGGTACAACAACAGATACATGGACCAATGGAACAGAATTGAGAATCCAGACATAAATCCATCCACATATGAGCAGGTGATATTTAACAAAGGCCCTAAAGCAGTTAAATGGGGAAAAGACAGTCTTTTTAACAAATGGTGCCGGCGTAACTGGATATCCATCTGCAAAAAAATGAAACAAGACCCATACCTCACTCCCTGCATGAAAACTAACTCAAAATGGATCAAAGGCCTAAATATAAAATCTAAAACGATAAAGATCATGGAAGAAAAAACAGGGACAATGTTAGGAGCCCTAATACATGGCATAAACAGTACACAAAACATTATAAAGAACATAGAAGAAAAACTAGATAACTGGGAGCTCCTAAAAATTAAACAATTATGCTTATCCAAAGACTTCACCAAAAGAGTAAAAAAGTCTACCTACAGACTGGGAAAAAGTTTTTAGCTATGACATTTCTGATCAGTGCCTGATCTCTAAAATCTACATAATACTGTAAAAACTCAACTGCAAAAAGACAAATAATCCAATTAAAAAATGGGCAAAAGATATGAATAGACACTTCACTAAAGAAGACATTCAGGTAGCTAGCAGATACATGAGGAAATGTTCACGATCATTAGCCATTAGAGAAATGCAGATCAAAACTACAATGAGATTTCATCTCACTCCAACAAGGCTGGCATTAATCCAAAAAACACAAAATAATAAATGTTGGAGAGGCTGTGGAGAGATTGGAACACTTCTACACTGCTGGTGGGAATGTCAAATGGTACAACCACTTTGGAAATCGATTTGGTGCTTCCTTAAAAAGTTAGAAATAGAACTACCCTACGATCCAGTAATCCCACTCCTTGGACTATATCCTAGAGAAATAAGAGCCTTTACACGAACAGATATATGCACACCCACGTTCACTGCAGCACTGTTTACAACAATAGCAAAAACATGGAAGCAACCAAGGTGCCCATCAATGGATGAATGGATAAATAAATTATGGTATATTCACACAATGGAATACTACACATCGATAAAAATAGTGAGGAATCTGTGAAACATTTCTTAACATGGAGGAACCTGGAAGGCATTATGCTGAGTGAAATTTTTCAGTTGCAAAAGGACAAATATCATATAAGACCACTATTATAAGAACTTGAGAAATAGTTTAAACTGAGAAGAAAACATTCTTTTGTAGTTACGAGAGGGGGGAGGGAGGGTGGAAGAGGGGTATTCACCAATTAGATAGCAGATAAGAACTACTATAGGTGAAGGGAAAGACAGCACACAATACAGGGTAGGTCAGCACAATTGGCCTAAACCAAAAGCAAAGAAGTTTCCTGAATAAACCGAATGCTTCAAAGGCCAGCATAGCAGGGGCAGGGGTCTGAGGACCATGGTTTCAGGGGACATCTAAGTCAACTGGCATAATAAAACCTATCAACAGAACATTCTGCATCCCACTTTGAAGAGTGGCGTCTGGGGTCTTAAATGCTAGCAAGCAGCCATCTAAAATGCATCGATTGGTCTCAACCCACCTGGATCAAAGAAGAATGAAGAACACCAAGGACACAAGGCGATTACGAGCCCAAGAGACAGAAAGGGCCACATGAACCAGAGACTACATCATCCTGAGACCAGAAGAACTAGATGGTGCCCGGCTACAACCCGATGACAGCCCTGACAGGCAACACAACAGAGAACCCCTGAGGGAGCAGGAGAGCAGTGGGATGCAGAGCACAAACTCTCATAAGACCAATCTCAATGGTCTAACTGAGACTGGAAGGACCCTGGTGGTCATGGCCCCCAGACCTTCTGTTGCCCCAGGACAGGAAACATTCCCGAAGCCAACTCTTCAGACATGGATTGGACTGGACAATGGGTTGGAGAGGGATGCTGGTGAGGAGTGAGCTTCTTGCATCAAGTGGACACTTGAGACTAGGTTGGCATCTCCTGCCTGGAGGGGAGATGAGAGGGTGGAGGGGGTTAGAAGCTGGCGACAAGGACACGAAAAGAGAGAGTGGAGGGAGACAGCAGGCTGTCTCATTAGGGTGAGAGTAATTGGGAGTGTGTAGCAAGGTGTATATGGGTTTTTATGTGAGAGACTGACTTGATTTGTAAACTTTCACTTAAAGCACAATATAAATTGTTTTTAAAAAAAAAAAAAGGTCCACTTTGAGCATTATGCTCTTTTATGAACTATCAATATGGAATCAAAGAAACAACAGTAACTCGAAAGATTAGATAGGTTCCTTAGGGGGCAGTGAATTTATGTTAATGGGGGAGGACCAACTCAGAAAAGATGGGTGCACGAACACATAACTCAAAGAATGTAATCAATGTCACTATGCTGTATTATGTAGAAATGGCTGCACTGGTATATGTTTTGGTGTGTATAATCTCAACAACAACAAGATAAAAAATTTTAACAAAAGGATGGCATGGGTTATCGTTATGATCCACTTCTTTCAGTAAATTTGTTTTCCAACAATTTTTAAACCTGCCTATAGCTATGAGTCGGGAACCGACTCAACGGCACTGGGTCTGGGGTGGGTGATAGCTGTGAAGCCCTAGTGGCGTAGTGGTTAGGAGCTTGGCTGCAAACTGAAAGGTCAAAAGTCCAAATCCACCAGCTGCTCCTTGGAAACCCCATGAGGCAGTTCTACTCTGTCCTGTAGGGTCACTATGAGTCAGAATCGACTTGACAGAACCTAGCAACAACATAGCTCTAGTTTGGAAACCCTGGTGGGGTAATGGTTAAGTGCTACAGCTGCTAACCAAAAGGTCAGCAGTTCAAATCCACCAGGTGCTCCTTGGAAACTCTATGTGGCAGTTCTACTCTGTCCAATAGGGTCGCTATAAGAATCAGCTCGACAGCAACAGGTTTGGGTTTGATTTTTTTTTTTTTTTGGTTTCATAGCTCTAGTTTACTGTTTGCATTCTAGGAAATAAAAATAAATCAAGATCTTAAAAAAAAAACTTGTAGACAGCCTTAAAAGGCATCCAGGATCAACTTTTACCATTTTTAAGTTTAAGTATCACTATTACTCATAACAGCCTTTTCTTTTGTTGTTGTTAGGTACCATCAACTCAGCTCCAACTCACAGCAACCCTATAGGACAGAGCAGAACTGCCCCATAAGGCTTCCAAGGAATGGCTGGTGGATTTGGACTGCTGGCCTTTTGGTCGGCAGCTGAGCATTTAACCACTGAACCACCAGGCTCCATTTTTCGTTTACTAGGAAACCTAAATTCCTTTAGCTTCACCCTATCTCTGTAGAAGGAGGGTAGGTATGAGCCAACTCTCCAGAGTGTGTGCATGCATACACAGTATACACCCACCCGTCCACTGTACAGTCAGACTGCCAGAGTGCACACAGCAAGGGGGTGGTGCACTGAAACTACCATCTAAATTTCTTCACTCTCGTTATTCTGATGTTTCCTATATACCACTATCTGAAGAGGATTAAGTTTAAATATCACTTTTATATTCTGCCACAGTCATCATTGAAGGGTAGCAGATATAAGCCAAATTTTAGGACTAAGAGTTAACTCAGATGAGATTTATCAGAAACTTTCCAAAGTCACAACTTGAAAGAGAAAATGCTTCCTACTTATTATTCAAAGATCATTCTGAAATTTAGTACAAGGTATACTCAAGTCCCCAGTGAAGACAGTATCAGCCTCAGGCTCAATCTTGAGAATATCATGCGATTACACTCATTAAGCTAAAAAAATCTTTACTTCAAATTTATTTCTGATAACATTAAGTTAATACTACATCTGGATGTGCACTTGAGACTGAGTAAAAACATCTCTCCTCTTACCTCAGTTAAAACCTAATATAAAGGGACTGGAGTAACATGTATATTCTTGTAACTCAGTACAATTTTACTTTGTGAAAGTCAAGGACAATCAAAGAAGGAAAGAGGATAGCAAACAAACAAAAATAAATGAAATTCTAGCAACTGTGGACTTAGTTTTGACCATGATATCATCAGAATTTCTCAACTTCTGCACTATTGACATTGGGGCCAGATAATTCTTTATTGTGGGGAGGCTGTCCTGTGTGTTGGAGGATATTTAGCAGCATCCCTGGCCAGCAACACTCCACCCTGTCCAGCTGTGAAAACAAAAATGTCTCTAGCCATTGCCCTGGGAGGTAGAATTACTCCCTGTCGAGAATCACTCTCAGCAAAAGTGACAGTAAGAAACAGTGCTGGTTTCCACAGACAAGGGAGCATGAACTCTGTTCCAATAGGTTCCTGTTATCATGCCATATACATGTGGATAGGTAATAAGCCAGATTTTCCCAATATGTAAGCCAGGGATAGATAACTCAAATGCCTAAATTTTACATTCTTATTAATAAGACTTAAGTTAGTCTAAGACTGCCTGGTATTCCTGTTACATTTCCCTAGTCCATTTACTCCCCTAGGCCCTACAGATAAATTTCATACCTTCTCCTTGCTACTCAAACCTCCATTCTCACTCTCAGCTGACAACCTTCCTTATTCTGCTGACAAAAGAGAATAATCTGAGAGAACTTCCACAAGCTCCCACCACCTATTTACTTGCATCTGTGCCCACACATACTCATTGCTTTCTCTCTTCTTATTATGAATGAACTGTCTATGCCCCTAGCTAAGACAGATCTCATCCCTTACCTGCAAGATCCCATTCCTTCTCACCTGCTCAAGGACTGCTCCAGTAATTCTTCCTTCTCTCCACCATCAAATGTTTCTTGTCTGTGGATCAGTCCCATCAGCAAACAAACACACTCTAATATTTCCCGGCTTAAAGCAAACAAACCTTCTCCTGATCCCCTGCAGCCCAGTCCCTCTAGCTACTGCCCCATTTCTTTCTCTTCACAGCACAACCCCTTAAATGAGTTACCCAACCTCCCTATCTCCAATTCCTGTCGACCCATTCACCCTGTGCCCTCTCCAATCAGGCTTCTGCCTGCAACACGCCACCAAAACTGCTTTATCAAGGTCGTCAACAATACCTGTGTTCCAAAAGCCGATGGTAAAGTCTCAGTCCTTATCTGAGAATGATTTAAGTATCTCTGGTCACTTGCTCTTCCTTGAGACATCTTCTCTACTTGCATTCCAGGACACCTTAGATTTTCATCTCTGGCCACTCCTCCACAGTCTTCCTTATCTGTAAATATTGCCTGCCTCAGGCAGGAATCAATCAACCCTTGGACTTCTTCTGTTTTCTGTCTATACTCACTCCCACGATGAAATCAACTAGTCTCATGGCTGTAAATACTATTCATGCACTGAAGACTCCCAAATTTACATTCCTGCCCTGAACTCCAAATTCAGATATCCAATTACCTACTCACATCTCCATGTGGATGTTTACTGTACGACTCAAACCTAACAAGCCCCAAACTAAGCTCCTGATATACTCCCCAAAACCTGCTCCTTTCAAAGTCTTCCTATCTCAATAAATGTCAAGCCCAACTTTCCAGATGCTCAGGTAAGAAACCCTGGTGTCACCCTTCTTTCTCATACCACATATCCAATCCATCAACAAATCTTGTCGGTAGTCATTAAGATAGTGCCAGAATTCAACCAGGCACCCACCTTCATAGCCAACCTAGTCCAAGCCACCGTGATCTCTTACCTAGAATATCCAATGATCTCTATACTGATCTCCCTGCTCCCGTCCTTGCTCCCCACCAACCACCCCAGTCAGTTCTCAACACAGCAGCCAGAAGAAAACACTCATAAGTCAGATCATATTACACCTCTACTCAAAACTCTCCAGTAGTTTCCCATCTCATTCACAATAAAAGCCAAAGTACTTATAATGATCCAAAGGCCCTACAGGATCTCCCCCTCCCTTTTCTTCTCTGAGCTCATCTCCTACTACTATCTTCCTCCTTTTATTCCCTGTTTTTGGCCACACCAGGCAAGTTCCCTCTTTGGGGTCTTTGCCCTTACTGTTCCACCTATCTAGAATGTTATTTGCTGAGATATTGGCATGGATCATTTCCTTCAGATCTTTAATCAAAGGTTACCTTCTTAGTGAGGCCCTGTCTACCTTATCCAAAGCTGCAACTTACCTGTCTCTATCTCTCTCTCTCACACACACACACACACACACACTTACTTCCTATCCCCATTCCCTACTTTCAATTTCTTCTGAGCCGTTTTCACTACTTAATATACTCATAATAGCTAAGTACTCAGCCACTAACCAAAAGGTTGGTGGTTCAAGTCCACCCAGAGGTGTCTCAGAAAAAAGACCTGACAATCTACTGAAAAATCAGCCACTGAAAACCCTGCAGGGCATTGTTCTACTCTGACACTCATGGGGTCGCAATGAATCAGAATCAACTCAATGGTATATTGTGCTTTTTGTTTTTTTATTATACTTACCTTGTTTATTATCTCCTTCCTTTACTAGATTGTATGCTCCGCAAGGTCAGAGAGTTCTATCTGCTTCTGTTCACTGCTAAATCCCCAGTGCTAGAATAGTACCTGGCACATAGCAAGCAATAAGTACGTATCTGTAGAATGAATGACAAGAACACGGGGACCAGGGACCAACCACATAACATAAATGAGGAAAATAAATAACCGCGCAAACGTCTTACACAAGGTTGAAAACTGAGCAAAACTGAATGGCATATGCCTCATCTAAAGGGAGAAACATGCTTCGGCTCTAGAAAATTGTTGCCATACCTTGTAATGTATAAGAGAAGGTAGAAGTGTAGCTTTTTTTATAGGAAAGATGCCAGTTTTAAATGCTAATTTTTTAAAAATGTTTTCAAACACTGTGTGGTCCAGCTGAACCACATCTGCAGGCTTGATTCATTCCACATAGCATCAGTTGGTAACCTCTGAGGGTAAGCTAGCAGACCCCCAAAGCAACTATTTAAAACAAGTCCCATTCTTCCCTGTCCCCACACTACCTCTCCTTTTCCATGATACAGCTTACATTCCAGGGAGTTTGGCCCACTATATAAACCAAAAAACCCGCTGCCATTGAGTTGATTTCAACTCACAGCGATGCTATAGGACAGAGTAGAACTGCCCCATAGGGTTTCCAAGGAGCGGCTGGTGGATTTGAACTGCCATCTTTCAATTAGCAGCAGAGCTCTTAACCACTGCAAAGAACCACAGTTCTTAGTTGTTGTTGCTGTTCTCTGTAGAACACTTTAAAACCTAGACCCTTCCCTCAGAGAACTTAGCGGAAGCCTCTAATGTCAATAATTACTTGGAAAAAAGTCAGGCATTAGCCCTTCCAGATCACTGCTCTATCATTCAGAGTAATAACCGTCACTTATTTTGTGAGTATATTGAGTTTCTAAAGGTTTTATTTAGTTCTTAAGAATAGTAAAAAGAATATAGATAATCAGCACAAATTGTGCTCCTACATAAAGCTAGACATGTATACCCAAGCTTAATTGACACTTAGGATTCCTTCTTGGCACTGAGGTGAAAAATAGGAATCTCAGTTCCTGGCAGTCTTTCAGACCACAACTTGCATTTGTCCAGGTTGAGTGATATTTCTTTAACTTATACTTACTGCTCAACTAGCAAGGTGATGGGAATGCAAAGAGATACAAAACATGTTTCTAGCCCTGAAGTGATTTAAAATTCAGTTGGGGAGACAAAGAGAGAATAAGCCATAAATGTGTGATATGCATTAAAATGTCAGAGTAAGAGCAGTACTGAGGATGGAGGCAACCAGGATGGCTTTAAGAGATGGGACTTGAGCTGAGTGTTGAAGAAAGTATAGACTTTGACATTCAGAGACCACGTAAAAGGGCGCTCCAGGCTGAGGGAGCAGCAGAAGCAAAGGTGTGATTTACACAGTCTTTATTTAAAGACCTAACGATGATCTACGAGACCTCTTTTAAAAGAGACTATAGGGTAGAAACCCTGGTGGCGTAGTGGTTACGTGCTACAGCTGCTAACCAAAGGGTCAGCAGTTTGAATCCGCCAGGCGCTCCTTGGAAACTCTACGGGGCAGTTCTACCCTGTTCTATAGGGTCGCTATGAGTCAGAATCGACGCGATGGCACTGGGTTTGTTTTTGCTTTTTTTTAATTGGGTCACTATGAGTCGGAATCGACTCAACAGCAATGAATTTGGTTTATAGGGGGCTGAATGGTGGCCCCAAAGCTATGTCCACATCCTTGTCTCTGGAACCTATAAATATTGCCTTATACGGCAAAAGATGTGATTAAGTTAGGGATCTTGAGAGGAGCTTATCCTGGATTATTTGGATGGGGCCTAAATGCAATCATATGTGTTCTTATAAAAGAGGCAGAGGGAGTTTTGAGACAGACACACAGGGGAGAGTGCTATGTGAAGACAGAGCGAAGAAAGATGTAGCCACAAGCCAAGTAATACAAACAGCCACTAGAAGCAGGATTCTCCCCTAGAGCCTCCGGAGGAAGCCCTGCCAACACCTTGATTTGAGACTTGTTACTTCCAGAAATGAGAAGTTGTTCTAGGTCACACGGTTTTTGGTAATTGTTATAGCAGCCACAGGAAACTAATATGGAGCCCTCTCAGGTCTATTAGTTAAACTTCACACAGCTACAAACCCCAATTCAAAGAACTAGCTTGAGAGTGCTTTGAAAGCAATAAAGTGTCACATAAACAAGAGGCTTACTAAATGAACATAAATACCATGGAGCTAAAAATGCCCTTCTATAAAGCCTTCTTGTTTTAGTGTATGATCATCATAGAGCTTACTTTCAAAATATAAGTAACAGTCAATTTTTCTTCTTTAAAAAATGTCAACATACACTTATTTCTGTTTGAATCTTTTTAACTCAGATACTAAAATAACCCAAAAATAAAGTATCATCAAATTATGCCACCCATTTTGATCATGGCTTGTGGTTTTTGTAGACTGTCTTCATTTTTAGGAAACACACTCTGAAGTATTTAGGAGTAAAACACCATAATGTCTGCAACTGAGCTCCAAATGGCTGGGGGGAGGGGGAGGGGCATGTGCATTTATAGAGATGAAGTCAATACATCAAAATGTTAACAATTGGTGAATACATCTGAAAGATATAAGGGGTTTGTTGTTATATTCTTTCAACTTTCCTGTGGGATTGAAAAGTTGCTAAATAACTTGAAGGAAATATTATTTCACCCATTAATGCAGGGGCCACTGCCCAATACACATTTCAAGGTACATTAAACTGCTAATCACTGTGTACTCACTACAAGGCAAGCATCACTACCTCACGCACCACAAACAGATGCTTATGTTTAGCTGTGATGCCTCAGTACAGAGATTCCTGGACTGAGGATTATGAAATCACAAGCAAAACTATGAATCCAGCATGCATTTTTCTAGAAAAATGTTTTGTGGTTTTCCTCATACTCTCAAAGGAGTCTAAGGCTCAAATTTAAGAACTACTGCCCTAAAAGGCAATGAATCACAATGCCTCAGGTCACAGGGTAAGGCTAAATTAAGAGGACACAAAATCAATGTCACTGTCAAATCTTACAGATGATGGTAATCAGAATGCTGAGAACATAGATGAATGAAAAGAGATAATTTCTACTCTTTACTTTGGGAAAGACTTTTAAGAGTGACCTAACAGAAAAGTAAACTCATTTATCTTTCAGTTTCTTATCTTCTTGCCTACTGTTCTATAAATGTAGGGCTGACAGATGAGATAAGTAATCCCACCTAGGAGTACAGAGTGGCTACTAATTACTTCCAGCATAAAACCAATTCCTTTGAAAGAATTCTTGGCAATATCATCCCCACACTACACCTCGACAATCCCAGGCACTACTAATGGGCATTTTACCTATTAGGCCTCTTAATCCTCACAACTATCCTATAAAGTGGATAAAACCCATTGCTGTTAAGTCAAATCCAACTCATAGCAATCCTATAGAACAGAGTAGAACTGCCCCATAAAGTTTCCAAGAAGCACCTGGTGGATTCAAACTGCCAGCCTTTTGGTTAGCAGCCATAGCTGTTAACCACTAGGCCCGCCAGAGTTTCTGTAAAATGGATGGTATCTTTTTTTTTTCCTCATTTTTTTGAGATATGGAAACGGAGCCTCAGAGAATTTAAGCAAATTGCTCAAGGCCACATTTGTTCCCGGCAGAGTCAGGGCTGAAATTCAATTCTATCTTCCGCTGTTGCTGTTGTCAGGTACCATCGAGTTGGTTCTGACTCCGCGACCTTATGTATAATACAACAAAATGTTGCCTGGCCCTCTGCCATCCTCACAATCGTTGTTATGCTTCAGCCACCGTGTCAATTCATCTCATTGAGGGTCTTCCTCTTTCGCTGACCTCTTCCAAGCACGATGTCCTTCTGCAGACCAGTATTTATTCAAATATATCAAACTGTCCTCATCATTTTTTCACTAAACAGCTAATTCATGACATTTCCAACATGGCTTTTCTTGTGGAGAATTTTAACCTAAGTACAAATTGGTCATTAAAACCCATTGCTGTTGAGTTGATTCTGACTCATAGTGATCTTACAGGACAGAGTAGATGCCCCACAGGGCTTCCAAGGAGCGGCTGGTGGATTCAAACTACTGACCTTTTGGTTAGCAGCCAAACGCGACTATTTTGCCACCAGGGCCCCAAATTAGTCATTAGCACCTTCAAACTTTTACCGTAGCCATTCTACTTCTAAACCACCAAAATGTACTCTCTTACTCCTAAACATACTCTCCTTACTCCTAAAATCACCTCTCCTAAAACCACTCCTCTGACAAACCCCTTCTGGGCCCATCACTCCATCCATTCCATGATTGATAAACCACTACTTAAAGACAGAAAATTTCTGTTCCGATCCTAGACCCCGCCATGTTTTAACTGTGTAACCTTCAGTAAGTCACAAACTTCTCCAATGCATCCATCGGTAAAATATGAGACTTGGCATTCAAAGGTTGAAAATTGTCGGTCTCGTACCAAATATAGCCTGCAGAAAAGTTTTATTTGGTCAGTGGCATTTTTTCTTAACCCAATTCAATGTCTTTAGGTGAGGAATGCCCCCTGACTGCCACGGGCCCTCCACTCCCTCTATTTTACACTGACTACTTTTCCTAGTTCACTCATTTATGCTGTCTGGCCCCTCTACACAATTGCATTTCCAGTCACTGAATTAGATGATCTCTAAGATTTTACATGGTCAATCAAAGATTCTGTAGAAGAATCCTGATCAAAAGGGGGAAAATGTAGAACAGAATTTCAAACTCTGATGGACTCCAGACTTTCTGGAGCCATGAAGGCTGAATAAACCCCTCAAACTACTGCCCTGAGATAATCGTTAAACCTTAAACCAAAAATATTCCCTGAAGTCTTCTTAAAACTAAACAATAGTTCAGCTTAACTAGTAAAGAATGTCTGCCTTGAGCATTATGCTCTTTTAAGAACCACCTATATGAAGTCAAACAGACAAGAGCAACTTGAAAGATAAGATAGAAACCTTTGGGGCTGTGAGTTTATGTTAATGGGAGAGAAACTCGAAAAATGAGGGTGAGAATGGTTGTACAACTCTGAGAATGTAATCAGTGTAACTGAATGGTACACATAGAAACTGTTGAATTGGTGTATGTTTTGCTGTGTATATTCTCAACAACAACAAAATAAATTTTTTTTTAAAGATTTCACATTGTTATTATGAGCATTATTTATAGTTTTCATGCTAAGTTTTCGTATGGTCATAGCCTGTCTTCCCCATTAAAAAGTCGAGAATGGGGACTCATAAAATTATATACATTGAGAACTGGAAAGAGCCTTAGAAATTATCGAGTGTCATATCTGCTAGATAATTAAACAAGAGTGTCAGATTTGCTATTGTTTAGGTGACACGGATGAAAAGATTAAAGCCAAACTGCTTAAGTTACTTGCCCAGAATTTCCTAGTAAGTCAGTGCCAAACCAAACCAAACCCCTTACTGTCAAGTTGATTCTGACTCTTCAGGACATAGCACAGTTTGGAACCCATAGGGTTTCGAAAGGCTGTAATCTTTATGGAAGCAAGCTGCCACATCTTTCTCCCCCAGAGCAACTGGTGGGTTCAAACCACCAACTTTCGGTTAGCAGTTGAGCACTTTAACCACTGCTCCACCAGGGCTCCTCAAAAGTCAGTGCAAGGCAACTTAAATCAACAAACATTAACAAAATATCTACTTTGTGCAAGATCCCGTGTTGGTCCCTACTTCTTTAGGACACACAAGCTAGTAAAGGGCATGGATACATATACATAAGGCCACTATGCATGGTACACACACTAAGTGGAAGGAGAAATCAGTATCTTTCCATTTTAATCAGATCTGAAAACACCTCCTGAATGGGAAACATCTGAACAGGGGTTTAAATAATGAGTAAAACTGCAGTTATTAACAAGAATGGAGGACACAGCATGAACAAAGCCAAGAAGCAAATGAATGCACAGCATAGTCAGAAAAAGTAAGTAAATCAGCGTGGCTGGGGGCAGAACAATAGAATATAACGTAAGAAAGCAAAGTGCAGACAAAGCCTAAGGGCCGGCACTTTCTACATCCTTCTTTAGCCCACCTCTTCATCCCCCTGACCCAAGAACCTAAGACACAGCTAAATAAGAACTCAATAATAATTTGTAGTGATAAAAACAATGATGGCAGTTGAGATTTAAGGTGGGCTTATTTACATGTCATGCATTGTGCTAAACACTTCATATGCATTATCTCATTTAAGTCTCACAAAAATTCTATGAGGTAGGTATTAATAAAGCTTAGAAATAAGTAAATTTTCCAAAATCAGTTAAAAAGTGGATTCACAACAATCTGTCTCCGAAGCCTATGAACTAAGCTACTTACTATAAAATAAATGCTAACAAATATATTGATCTGAAACTTATAATCAGATTATCTATCTCCAAATAACAAAAGATATACTGCAGAAAAGAGATAATGAAAAGGGGAAGGGAAAGAACTCTTGCCAGTCCTGACTCAATTACATTTCCTAATCTTAAAAAATGCTTTTGTCCTAAAGCCAAAGAATGCTTTGGAGAATATAGTTTAAAGCGTCACAATTTCCTATAAGTGGATGACTTTGAGCAAATTATTTCACATTTGGGGGTTTCAATTTCCTTGTTTAAAAAAATGGCAATCACCAGTACTCGTTATTACTATGAAAATCGTACGCGATAATGTCACATAAAGTCTTTAGCCTATGTCAAACACAAGATAAACTACGGCTAAAACACGGTCTTTCTCCATGTAAGCAACTAAATAGAGAAGTAACTAAAAAAGTTGAACAGTTCCACATGGAGGTGGAAAAGTCTAACCGCGTCCAGAAAGGCCAGAGGATGCTGTCCAGAAAAGACATTTGCAGTGGTCCTTGAAATAAAAAGAGAGTAATGGATAATTCTGATACCTGCAGGGCTAAGAGATACGCCCGCGGGAAAATGGGGTGACAAAGCAGGGATTCTAGCTGTCTTGTTCGACTCTGTAGCCCCAGAACCTAAGCCTGGCACATACGAGCTCAGTAATTGAATCATAGAATAGAATGGAGGCCTCGGACACTTCTGCAACGCCGAGGCGAGACACTTACCCCAAGGCGAGCTTGCCCTGGCTCCTCAGATTCTGCATCCATAACGCACCTGCAACACCAACACAATCCGTAAATTCAGACTCCCATCTCAGCTCCCTTCCTCTGCCTACTAACCACCAAAAAACCCTTACCCAACTGCTGCAGCACTGCGGCCGCCATCTTTCTCCGTCTCTCTACGGAAGCCTCCGAGTCCACACGCCGCCAGGACTAGCACATGCGCAATACTCTGGGTTTCCTCTGCGGAGATCCAGCGTACCTACAGCCGCGGTGTTGTCATGGAGACCGCGAACACGCTGCTGTTGCCTAAACGGTGTTTAGGCCAACCGTGCTTGAGAACGAATGACTTAATAAAGGCCGAAAACCAGTGAGTTTCCATAAATTCGCAGAAACCCAGAAAATTTGGGAAGCCTCACCTCACAAATGAAAGGATTAGGGAAACGGTCCATGAATAAGTCACCTAACCCGTGTGGGCCTCAGTTTTCTCGTCAGTAAAATATAGTCAGAAATAGCTATCCCTACGACACAAGCTTGTTGTAAAGATCACTAGAGATGGTATGAATGCACTTTTAAAAGAGCAAGCCATTCAAATACGAAGTATGATGTCCTTATCCCTGTGAATCTCCAAGTTGACCACCAAGAGATACCCATGAAATTTTATTGCCATCGAGTTGATTCTGACTCATAGCGACTCTGTACGACAGAGGAGAACTGCCCCGCAGGGTTTCCAAGGAGCAGTTGATGGATTTGAACTGCCGACCTTTTGGTTAGCAGCCAAGCTCTTAACCTCTGTGCCATCAAGGCTCCGACCAAGGGATGAGTTAATATTTCATCGAGCATTTATTACCATATATGCTCCTGGGAAACTCTATGGGGCAGTTCTACTCTGTCCTACAGGGTCGCTATGAGTCGGAATCAACTCGACGGCCCTGGGGTTTTTTTGTGGGTATGCTCACCAGGCACTGCACTAAATCTCGTTTATTCCGAACATCAGTTCAAGTTATGGATTATCATCTTCTCTGCTCATATGAAGAAACTGATTTAGGATGGGTTCAGGGTGGGTTAACTTCTTTCCACTAACAACTGGCAAAACCAGTGGACAATCTATGGCTGGGTGCCTACAAAGTTAGTGACCCTATTCACATCTTTGTGTATGTGTGCCCTCTCCATATTAAGGATAGATATTTTCAGCTTTCAGTTTGCTAGTATACATAAGTGCAGATTTCCAACGCAAACAAGCAAGACGAGTTTAAGTGTAAAATCTGAGCATTTTTGCATGTTTTGAGTTGGAAAGGAATTTTCACTCTTTTTTCTCCACAGTACTTAACACATAGTTCCCTTCTCAGAGTTGGCACTCAATCAAGTGAATCAAGAGTCACTCCATTCTGCTTCTCTTTAATCTTTGAAAACCAAAAACCCAGAGCCAGGATTTCCACCTAGCTGCAGAAACTGTTCCTTCCCCCCTTTTTTTATTTTTTTACTATTTCTCCTTTTATCTTTTTTTGCTAATTGGCATCTTGTATATACCAGTTGCTGCCAAGTCAATTCAAATTTATGGCGACCGTACGTGTGTCAGATCAGAATTGTGCTCCACAGGGTTTTCAGTAGCAGATTTTTCAGTAGATTCCCAGGCTTTTTTACCAATGAACCACTGGGAGGACTCTAACCTCCAATCTTTCAGTTAGTGGCCCAGAGTGTTAACCGTTTGCACCACCCAGAGTCTTCTTGGCTTCCGCAGATTTCTTTAAAGAATCTCCAGAGCTAGCAAAATGCCCCGGTACACAGCGTTCAAAGGAAACATTTGACAGGATAGCGATTAAACAGGTCCAAAGAATGAACTCACAGTGTGAGTGGATGACTCCACCAATCTAATCCCTTAATTACGTGGTTTTGCTTTGGGGAGTAAGAATGTCTAACCCCAGGGCTAGGCTCTGGCTGAGGCTGCGTGCGGGGTTAGCACGCAAAGCGCAGCAAGCGCTGCCTCGTCCTTCGCAACCCTGAGGCGCCGGGAGCAGAGCGCTCCGTGCGGCCTGGGCCTCGGCGCGCCCCGTAGTGGCAGACCTGGGGAGGCGGGGCTCGAAGCCGGCCCCGCCCCCGCCCCGCCCCCTTCCTGGCTCCGGCGTGCCCCGAACGACCTGCGCCTCTGGCTGCGCCTCTGGCTGCTCCTCTCATCTTAGGCGGCCCGCGGACATGGGGCAAGAACCGCGGACGCTGCCTCCGTCCCCCAACTGGTACTGCGCCCGCTGCAGCGACGCCGTACCCGGGGGTCTTTTCGGCTTCGCGGCGCGGACCTCGGTCTTCCTAGTCCGCGTGGGCCCGGGCGCAGGCGCAAGCCATGGGACGCCCCCGTTTCGAGGTAACTGCCCACGTCTGGGCCCAGACCTTCTTGCCCTTCCCACTGGGCTCTCTGTGGTCGCCGAGTGGGAGTATTCGGCCGCCTCTCTTTCTACAGATAGGGAAACTGAGGCTCAGGCAGGGAGAGGAGTTTGCCCACGGTCACTCATCTGAGCTGCGTCCGAGTCTCCAAGAGTGAGCTGCACCACGCTGTGGCCCGGCGGTCCCGCCCTCCTGGCGCTCACACGTGGGACCGCTTACTTACTGGGAAATTAGCACTGTCTTGACCTGAGTTTTTATAACATTTACGCCCCCCACGCCCACTCGCGGGCCCTCTGGAAGCCTTCCTGGGATTGCGGGCTGCCTGTAACTGCAGGCCGTAAAAACGATCCTGCAAATACGTGATCCTTGTTTCTGTAAAACGAATGAGTTGAGCCAGATGCACCCAGGTTCCAAACTAGGTTTTGCTGGTGCCTTGGGATATGACCTGCCACGTATTCTATTTCAGACGGTCCCTGACCAGATCTAAATAAAAATCGCTTTTACATTCTTATGTGTGCTGCTTTTCAACCTGTGAACTAGGTACAGCAATGTATTTTGAACATTTTATAGTTGAGAAGGCACACTCAGTGAGATAAAATGATTTGTTTGAAATCACATGGCAGAGCCAACACCAGAACTTGGGGTTTCTGCTTGTGAGTGAGATCCTTTTGTTACACCATGGGCTAGGAAACTCCAAAGCATCTGCTCACTCATCAGCCAACAACAGTGTGATTCTGCCTGGAATCATGGGCAGCGCTTTCATTAACCTGCAGTCTGGTTTTGCTTGAAGTCATAGGGGAGTTGGTGGGACACACCGAAAGAGTCTCTGGCTTCACGTTTTCCCATCACCCGGGTCAATACAACCTCTGTGCCACCAGCTCTGACGATGGGACTGTGAAAATCTGGGATGTAGAGACGAAAACAGTTGTGACAGAACATGCACTCCATCAGGTACTGTGGCTTAATGATTTCTCAGACTCATTTTGTATCTGTGCTGAGGGTTCTTTCGTTTCAAGCAATTTTGTTAGCTCATTTGTACAAGGCAGTTTTTATAAATATATCCGTTATTAGATCAGAAGCTCTACAGTGTAAAGTCAGGAAACCTGGTGATGCAGTTGTTAAGCACTCAGCTGCTAACAGAAAGGTTAGAGGTTCAAACCTACCAGCTCCTGCTCCAGGGGAGAAAAGGCCTGGTGATCTGCTCCTGTAAAGGTTTCAGCCTAGGAAACCCTACGGGGCAGTTCTGCTTGCTTACATGGGGTCAGTATGAGTTAGAAGTCACTGTATAACACCCAACAAGAACATAGCGTAAGGTGCCTCTAAACTTTTTTGAAAAGCAATGCATATAAGCCAGAGATTGGTAAATTACCCCCTACCTGGTCGTAGCGACCCTGCTCTGTCCTGTAGGGTCGCTGTGAGTCGGAACCAACTCTGTGGCACCTAACAACAACAACACTGTTTCAGCACATAGTTTCATTGGAACACAGCCACACCTATTTGTTTAAGTATTGTCTTTGAGTACTTTCATGCTACAACAGCAAAATTGAGTACCCCAGGAGCCCTGGTGGAGCAGTGGTTAAGAGCTCGGCTGTTAACCAAGAGATCGATAGTTCAAATCCACTAGCCCCTCCATGGAAACCCAATGGGGCAATTCTACTCTGCCCTATAGGGTCACTATAAGTCAGAATCAACTCAACGGCAATGAGTTGTTTGCAGTAGAGATAGTATGGCCCACAGAGCCTAAAATATTTATTATCTGGCCCTTTACATTATAAGATTTGCCAATCTCTGATACAAGCTGTAAGTGAGCGAGTGAAACTGGTTTCTAAACCAAATGATTACCTGACATGCCTGTCTTTTGAGCAAACAGAGGAAAGGAAAAGACTCTCTTATTAAGAACTTTACATGTAAGCTATAAAAAGAAGAAATGGTTTTTTTAGACATGATTCTTTAGTCCCAAATAGACTACATTTTCCTATCATTTGTTAATATAGGCTTGCTATTTGGAAACCCTGGTGGTGTAGTGGTTAAGTACTACAGCTGCTGACCAAAAGGTTGGCAGTTAAATCTACCAGGCATTCCTTGGAAACTCTGTGGGGCAGCTCTACTCTGTTCTATAGGGTCACTATGAGTCAGAATCGACTCCATGGCAATGGGTTTCGTTTTGGGTTTTATATAACTAATGCTAACAAGCATTCGTTAAGTACCTATAATGTGCCTAACGTTACGCCAGTGTGTGATACAGGTTAAAAATTAAGCAAAAATTTAGCATTGGCAAATGAAAAACCAAACATTTTTTGTTTTATAGCATACAATATCAGCATTGCATTGGTCTCCTCGAGTAAAGGACTTGATAGTATCTGGGGATGAAAAAGGGGTCATTTTCTGTTACTGGCTTAACAGAAATGACAGCCAGCACCTCTTTACTGAACCCAGGACAATTTTCTGTCTTACTTGTTCACCTCATCATGAAGATTTAGTAGCCATTGGGTGAGTACTGTACCACCTGTATTGATAATTTATTTTTGTTCATGGTAATATGTTACATTTACTTTACCTTCTCCCATTTCTCCTCATTCAGGGAGATAATTTACAAGGAGATGATTTAGCTGCTCCCGTGAGCCCTTGGCATCATTTCTTCCTGTGATCTCCAGGTCCTTACTGTCTCTTCCACTCCCTCTCTTTGTTTCTGTTCCCTTGGTTTACATGATACTGTACTTTGCTCATTCTTCATATCTGACCCTCTGTCAGCCTCTATTTGTAGGAAATGTCCTCTTTGACCTTTTTCCTTCCTCTGTACTTGCCCTTGGATATAACGTTTACTCCCAAAGTGTCAGATAACTCGATCTGTCTCTCTAGTTCTGAATTCTCCTTCTAGCTTGGATAAGTGACTAGCATTGGGACCTGTCTCCCCGTTGGTCACCCGGTTTGTTTCATGTAGTAGGCAGGGGTCAGAGGTCGAGAAGCTTGCATCAGGCTGAGCCTTGAAAGAACAGCAATTCCTTTCCTTCCCCATTCCACATACTTCTCTCCCAAAGATGTCCATTCACTCAACTTTGAAGACTTGACATGAACAATTTCACTAGCCTTTTGGTACAAAAAGTCTGATCGGAGTGAGTTTAAAACACTGGGGGTAAGGTAGTAGAGATAAACATGGAGATAACTTTTCACAAAGTTTGCGGAGAAAATGTGCATAGACATAAAGCCAGAGGAAGTATATGGGGTATTAGATGGAAGATACCAAGGGCATGTCTTCATGCTGATGGAAGTGAGGCAAAAGAGAGAGAGCTTGTTGCAGAAGTAAGAGGTGGTAAATGCCAAGAGGGAAACTGTTAGGAAGTTACAAGGATTGAACCCAAGTCCCAAGTACAAAGAACAGCTGAGAATGTGGATCAGGTGCAAGTAGGTTTTTAGATTTGGTAGGAAGCCTTGAGAGTTTGTTCCACTGTGATGGCTTCTGATGTTCTCAGCAAGGCATAAGTCAGTGATGAAGCCAGTCAGGTTATGGGTGGGAAGAAGATATGAAAACAGTTTTCTCAGAGAATGAGAATGTGAACTTATTAGGGAAAATCGTAGGTCCTGTGGTCACTGTTGAGTACCAAGCTTAAAGATCAGGGTCATAAACTGAAACTGCTCAAGCTGGTTGAAAAAGAACGTGGTTTAATTCAACCAGGTTCGGGGTTTTATGGGGTATAATACCCCCAGGGGAGAGGAGACAAGGGACCTAAGGGTGTTTTCAAAGGAGCAATTATAATGATGGATCCTGGGATCTGTGCTGCATCAGAGGAAGGATGGGAGGACAGATGAGGGTGGGCAGTAGTGAAAATGTCAAGAGTGGTAGATCTGAGGTCTCCATGAAGTGGAAGGATTGGTACAGTAGGGATATTAGAGAGAGTGAGCAGAAAGGGTAGTAGGCAGGGATCAGAGGATGAGAAGCTTGAAATCAGGCTGAGCCTTAAAAGAGCAGCAGTTCATAAGAAGAGAAGGAACTTCAAGGCAGAGGGAACCTTGGAGACTTGAACAGAATGGTTTGTTTTCAGAGGATCTTCATTACAGTGGTTATTTCCTGAAGGCTTGACTGAAATTGCTAGACAGTTTGAGCTAGACTCAGGTTTCCTCCTACCTTGGTTTATAAGGTCTGTATCTTCAGAGATCAGTATGGTTTATGATTTCATTATGTTGAAAAAAAGTTAAGCTGTAATGGCATTTTTTTTTTTTTTTTTTTTTTTTCCCGTAGAGTAGTTTATTATGTAGGAAACAAAGAGGTGCAATCATTTTGGAGAGCAGCTTTGCACTTTTAGTAAAGCAGACGTGTACATACCTTACATCCTGGCAATTCCATCGCTAGGAATAGGACCTAAAATTGTCTTAAGTGGGTACAAGAACATTAACAACAGCATTTTTTGTAACAGCAAAATATGGAAGCCCTTCAAAAGGAAAATGGATAAACAGTGATACCCTCACACAGTGAAATAGTCTACAATAGCATAATGACTAATTGTGAGCTAGAGTTACACATGTCAACGTGAACGACTCACAAACAGAATGAACAAGCTGCAGAAAAATAGACAGTGTTGTACCATTTATATGAAGTTTGAAAATATACAAAATAGTTGTCTGTCTTTTTTAGGAATATATATAAAGGAAGGTTGGAGTGATACAACAGCAAATTGATAGTCGTGATTTACCTCCAAAGGAGAACGTTTTGACTGGGGAGGGATACACAGAGGACTTCAACTGTATTTGGTAGTTATTTTTTTCTTTTGGGTGGTAGGTACTTTTTTGTGTCTGAAATACTTTCTCATTTAAAAAAAAAAAAAAAAGACTATTAGGATTTCTCAGTTTTTCCTGAGTTCATAAAATTGACAGCTTAGAACACCCATATCGAGAATATAGAGTTCTGTAGCTCTTGTAAAGTTCATAGTTAGAAAAGTAGGGTCATTTGTGTAAAAACGGCATGGAGGTAGTGTCTGACCTCCTCTAACTTCAGGAGGGAGAAGGAGAATCAAGATCGACAGCCCAAGGCCGATTTCTGCAATGCACAGGTCAGACATCTCTCCACCATCTTTGTCAATTCCAACACCAGTCATCCCTCCCATGCCACTCTCTACTTCTCTGCCGAGTTCGATAATTCATTGCAGTGAGCACACAGAACTCACAGACAATACTCAAGATTATGGGGTTTATTAAAGAAGTAACAGATTATACAGTTCAGGTTCAGGAACACTCAGGATACAGTTCTTCGATCAGGACAGCCTCTTCTCAGCCATAGGTATATCTCTCTCTGGTCCTCAGCATCTGCCCTGCTCAGGCAAGTGTTACGGAGCTCTTTTAGTTCTGCCAATAAGTGCCCCGAGGCACCCCGCTCCTCCAGCAAGCCTTGGTCCAAAGGCACTCAGCTCTAGCTCAGTGGGTCAAACCTAGCTCCACTGGAGGTACTCAGCTTTCTCACTCCGTGAGCTCTGTGGGCTGGGCCGTCGCCAGCTGGTCTCCTGGCTCTGCTGCTGCCGTTTCTCTGCCGCGGTTTCTTACTCTCTTTCTGCCTGTCTGCTGGTTTCAGGAGCTTCTCAGCGTAGGGATCCTAGATTCTTCTTTCTTGAAGGTGGTGAGATCTCCTCCTCCTACCTCTGGGACGACTCATTTTAAGCCTCGCAGGATGGCAAAACTGACCAGTCTCGCTTGATGGGCCACAGTTATCTTATTTGCATAGTCCCATGCAGTCTTTTGGTTGGGAGTTATAAGACCATGGTGAAAAAGGCCATATAAAAGCAATCCATCACACTGGAACTTGTAAAGACATAATCTTTCTCATTGCACTGGGACAAATTCGTCTCTAATTAGAGGAGTTGGCTAGACCTCTATAAGAACTATTCTATAACTTAAAGAAGCTGGTCGTGCTGCAGATTCAGCTGGAAATTTTTGGAAAAGTGTAGGTGCCTGAGCCCCATCTCAGGCCTGCTGAATTAGAATCTCTAGGAGTTGGGCCCTGGCATGTGAACCTTTAAAAGCTCTCCCTGTGGTTCCGATGCCCAGTATGTAAGCTGTACTGTTTGAGCTTTGTGCCAGGCAGCATTGTACAGTGTTACTTAGTGCAAACAGTTTGTTCATGTAGGGGGTTTTCACAAAACCAGGATGCATGAAATGCGCACTTTGGAAAAAGGACAAAAAATTACTTTTCTTCCTTTCCTCAACTGTACCTTTTAGAAATGTGCAGTGATAGCTCCTAAGCCAAAATGTTTACTAGAGAGGCTGTGCTATCTTTATTTTCCAATAATATTCCTAACTCTTGTTTTTTAGCTACAAGGATGGCATGGTGGTTATAATTGACATCAGTAAGAAAGGAGAAGTAATTCACAGGCTTCGAGGCCATGACGATGAAATCCACTCCATAGCCTGGTGTCCCCTCCCTGGTGAAGACTGTTTATCCATAAATCAAGAGGAAAATTCAGGTAAAGATGATTTAAGGGAGGGTTCAGAGCTCAGAGAAATAAACCTAAGCTATCATGATCATACAAGGATCTCTAAATAATTAGAGCGGGGGCAGTAGTAGTTCAGTGGTAGAATTGTTGCCTTTAGTGCAGAAGACCTGGGTTCGATTCCCACTCAGTGCACCTCACGAGCAGCCACCACCCATCTGTCAGTGGAGACTTGCATGTTGCTGTGGTGCTGAATAGGCCTCAGTGGAGTTTCCAGACTGAAACAGACTAGGAAGAAAGGCCTGGTGATCTACTTCTAAAAGTCAGCCAATGAAAGCTCTGTGGATCGCAAGCCCAGGTTGATCTGTAACCAGTCGTGGGGATGGTGCAGGACCAGGCAGTGTTTCATTCCATCATGCATGGGGGTCACCATGAGTCAAGGGCCGACTCAGCGGCAGCTACAACAACGTCAGTGCTCTGTAGACCTAGGGAACAAACTGGGTAGAATTATATCATTGGAATTTTTCAAGTTTAAGGTTTTATAGATCAGAACTATGAAGAAAGATAGCTATGGGAACCCCAGTGAACTAATTTTTCTTTGATAAATGCATATGTAATGCAAATCAAAAACAATTGCCATTTCTCTCTAGAAGAACCTGAAATTCCCAATGGGAAAGTTATACCACAAACTCCAGTAACAAAAGGCTGCTACTTAGCCACTGGAAGCAAAGATCAGACTATTCGAATCTGGAGCTGCTCCAGAGGCCGAGGTAAGATTGCCACTTCCTTCATGAAATAATCTAGATTGGCCTGGTTGAACTAGAAGTGTTTTATTCTGTCTTGTCCTGGCCTCTGAGAGTGTGTCATTTATTAGAAAGTTTTTTACTTTTCTATCCCGAAAGTTGCTTTTCCAGTTGCGTCTGAGCTAGAACTCTCTGTGCTCTAAACATCTGGCTTTGGTGTTGAAGATGAGAGTTTCTGATGCATGCCAGGAGAAGGTAAAGACTTACATAGAACTGTTTGGCATGGAGGCAGAATGTTTATTATGAGAACAGGAATATTGGAACTTGGCAAGACCTAGGTCAGAGGAGTAGAAAAGATCTTGAGAGTAAGTGCTTTTAATGAACAAATGCAGAATAAATGATGCCCACCATAGACATGTACGTTTAAATCTAAAAGTTTATCCAGTTTACAGAGACCGTCAATCATTTAGTCTTTCCATGCTTCTCTCTTTAATAGAACTTGTGCCATAAGTTTCCAAATTGAGAGAAACTCCAAGACAAGTAGATGTTACCTTTATAATAAAAATCTAGTCTTTCTCTTTATGGTGGTCTTCTCTTCTTTCTCCACTTTATTTTAAACCATGAAAATTAATATATCTTTGCCCAAATGCATAAACGTGTGTAAAGCAAGTAGCACAGTTAGGGCTTGGCACGTAGTTAGGGATTAGTTAATGGTAACTAGTGGTATGACTTTGGAAAACAATTTTTTTTTTAAGGTTTGTGGCCTACTTTTCGACATACTACAGCTAAAATCCCAAGTAGGAACAACATCAGGTTAAGAATCCCTCCAGGGGGGTAACCTCTAAACTTATATATGTTTAGTACAGTGGTCTTCAATTTGGTTGTGCTGTAGAATCAGGCGGAAATTTTTTGAAGAGTGTAGGTGCCCGAGCCCCACCTCAGATCTGCTGAAGCAGAATCTCCAAGAATTGGGCCCTGGTATGTGTACAGGGTTGCTATGAGTCGGAATCGACTCGATGGCAGTGGTTGTGATATGGTACATGTGTATTTTTAAATGCTCTGCCTGTGATTCTGACGTTCAATTGAAATTAAGAACTACTGATTAGTAGCATGCCAGGGATGGAGGCGCTTCCTTGTCACAAAGTGTTGATTGCCAGATTTCCCCCCTTTGTTGGATTTCTTGTCCGCTGGAAGAAGGAATCCCATCCTTTGTTTTTCCAGCTTTGGAGGATCTCAGGTTGTGTTACCACCTGGGTTCTCAACTCCAGTTGGAACTCATTTTCCTGGAGAAACAATATTCTTAATGTGTTTAGGTTGCCAAGACAGCCTGTAAAAGCTCGCTTAACCTAAATGTAGCTAGACTAATATTAACCACTATTTATAATGATGTTTCTATGGGGGAGTGAAGTCTCTGAGTTCTAAATACCCAAACTACCAAATAAACTTTTAAACCACAAACTGTTTGTGTATCATGAACTGCTAGTGATTTCATGCATTTAGTTACACTCTCTGGAGTGTCCATTGACCTTCTTTTTATCTGCAGGGGTAATGATTTTGAAATTGCCCTTTTTGAAGAGAAGAGGAGGGGGGATAGACCCAACTGTTAAAGAACGCCTTTGGTTGACACTCCATTGGCCCAGTGATCAGCCAACACAGCTGGTATCCAGCTGTTCGGGGTAAGTGTTTTTTGGCCATGTTTTCTCTAACATATTTTGTTCTCCTTTTGAGCCTCATGATTCCTAGGCTTCTTTTTATAGAGATAGAAGATGGAGAAAGCAATGGCCAAGGCTTGTATCCTGATAGACCATTTGTAATGGAAAAGTCATGGGTCTAATAAAGGTGCTGCCTACTAACAGGGATGTGAAATGATCAAATAAGTATAGCCTGGTGGTTAAAGTGTGGCTCTGAAGTCAGGCAGAATTGAATTCCAGTATCAGTTCTGTTACTTACCTGCTGTGTGTTCATGAGCAAAACACTTTGCTTTTCTGAGCTTCAGTGATTGTGTTTAAAAGGGGATGGTTATAATGTTTCCTATCTCTTAAGGTAGTTGTAGTCATTTGTTAAGCAAGTATTTATTGAGTGCCTGCTTCTACTTGCTTGAGATAATGAGGGAATTTGACAGACAACGTCCCTACTTTTAAATAATGTAATGCAGGTAAAAAAACCAAAAACCAAACCTAGTGCCGTCAAGTCGATTCTGACTCATAGTGACCCTATAGGACAGAGTAGAACTGCCCCGTAGAGTTTCCAAGGAGCACCTGGTGGATTCAAACTGCCGACCCTTTGGTTAGCAGCCATAGCGCTTAACCACTACGCCACCAGGGTTTCCAGTGCAGGTAAAGCATGTAGAAATTCCACCAAAATGTTAGCCTTGCCCCTACGCCCACCCCTCTCCCTGCCCCAAGAAAGAGATATTATCTAAAGGACTGTGCAAATTATGGTGGCATTATATAATTAAAGGTGATAGGGAAACCTGTCTATGTATCTATTTTTAAAGCTTCCTTTCTATGTCTGTCTTCACTAACAACCTGGTTGCCCTCCTTTATGGGCAATGACTGTTGGTGTTGTTTTGTGTGTATTCTTCCAGAGATATGCATATCTCGAGTTTTTTTTTTTTTCCTCTTATAGGAACAACTAACAAAAATTATTTTGCAGCCTAGACTCTGACCCAACAGACCCTTTTGTTTTCAGGTTGTGAAAGGGAACTAACACTTTATTTTCCCTTTGCAGAGGCGAACTGCTGCTATGGGATCTCACCCAGTCTTGGAGACGGAAATATACCCTCTTCAGTGCTTCATCAGAAGGGCAAACTCATTCAAGAATTGTGTTTAATTTATGTCCTTTACAAACTGAAGACAACAAAAAACTGCTGCTTTCCACATCAATGGATAGAGACGTAAGAACCACTGATTTGGGTTCAATGTAGAGCAGTGATTTACAATTTGGATCATATCAGAGGGCTTTTTCAAACAACCCATCAACTCTCACATCCCACCCCACTCCATCCAGGATTCCAATTTCAGAGTTATTGTTACTAAATAGAGCAACAATATTACAGGTAGGAGAAATACGAGGAACTACCACGATGCTTAGCAGAAGCTAATGCAGACATAGAGAAGAGCAGCTACACCAGAGAAGAATGTGTGAGGTCCTTGTGCTTTTGCCTCAAGATACGTTGCTCTGTAGTTTGAGTAGCAGAAACATCTGCATCTTGCTCTCTGTCTGAAAGAGAACTGGCTTTATTTGGAGTCTTTGCCCTTTTTTGTTTTGCATTTAAGCTAGGTTTGTTTGATAGGTTTTGTTTTTTCTTCTCTGTAAAACAGTTGACAAATGAAAAACATATCAGTCCTCCTCTCCTGGGTCTGATCAGTTATTAGGCTTTTTGAGGCTAGCAACTATTAAATTTCTCCATTGTTCTGAGGCTATTTTCATCCTTATTTCGAGTCTGCAGAGTGAAATTATCAATATAGTAGAATGGAAAAGACATGGAACTCTGGGAAATGGATGGGAAATGGAAGGCCTAGGTTCTGGTTTTAATATTAATTGTATGACCCTGAATTCACTTGACCCCTCTGGGAATAAAGGTATTCTAAAATCCCTTTGAGCTCTACAGTTCGTTATTGAGATTTTTTTTTTCTTCTTCCTAAGGTATACTTTTTCCAGTTCCTACTGGAAGAGTTAGATTATTCTTAACCACTCTGTGAGCTCATCCCATTTGAAATGTTGATTCTTTTTCCTATTTCTTTGTTCTTTTTTATATTTAGGCCTCTTACCCTTAATCTTTTTCAGATAAAATGTTGGGACATGTCCACCATGGAGTGCTGCTGGACCCTACCTTCCCTTGGTGGGTTTGCCTACAGTCTTGCTTTCTCTCCTGTGGACATTGGCTGTTTGGCTATAGGCGTTGGGGATGGCATGATCCGTGTATGGAATACACTGTCCTTAAAAAACAACTATGATGTGAAAAATTTTTGGCAGGGTGTCAAGTCCAAGGTTACAGCGGTAAGGATGCTTTGAGCTTGCTTTGAACTTTTTTTCAAATAAGTCTCTTTTAGAGAATATCTGCTTACTTAAATGGACTCTGTTGGGAATCTAAACTTGGTAAAGGGCATTTTCAATGAAATTCAAAACTAGAAAAATAAAAGTACACTCTCTAACCTAACCTAAAATCAAAAAACCAAACCCATTGCCATCAAGTCAATTCCAACTCATAGCGACCCTATAGGTCAGAGTAAAACTGCCCCATAGAGTTTCCAAGAAGCACCTGGTGGGTTTGAACTGCCAACGTTTTTGGTTAGCAGCCATAGCAGTTAACCACTATGCCGCCAGGGTTTTGTAACATAACCCATTTTCCCAAAATACAGGGTTTAAAATTGTTAAGACCTTGTTCAAGTCACCGTATTTTCTAATAGTAAGAAATTAGGAATAACCTGAATATGTGTTCTTAAAAGATACATTAAACTATGAAATAAACTCATGTTGGAATGGGAATACATTATGAAAAATGATAATGTAGATTTCTTTTGATGTGGGAAGATGGTAATGATTCATGAAAAATGCAAATTATAAAACAGGGAATGCAGTTTACAAAGTAGTATGTGTGATTTTTCCTTTCCTCCTAATTGATACTTCTGTTGTTGGTACGGTATTTACTGTAGAAGCAGTAAACATTTGTGGTTTAAAAATAAAACCAAACAATACAGCAGTGTAGAAAGCAAAAGTATTTTCCTGCCCCAACTTCCACACCATTCTTCCACTTACCTAATCCAGAGAACCACTATTGACAGTTTGCAATAGAGCTTTCCAAATCTTCTTTATCATAATTAGAACCATTCTTTTTAAATTGTTTTGGAGTCTTTTCTCCCCACTCAGTATTATATCATAGACATCATTTAAATATTTGAACTCATGTTTAAGAATAGTGTATATCTCTGTTTATTCACAACAAAATGTCTGGAAAGATACAAAACTAGTAATGAGTTTTTTTGGTGGGTGAAATTATAGGTGACTGTACTTTGTTTTTAATGCGTTTTTGTTTCTGTCTTTTTAAATAATGAAGATTTGTTACTTTTGAAATTAGAAGAAACCAAGAACAAGAAAGTTTCTCATTTTAGTCCGTAAAAGATAATGGGAATTTCCTGTGTGTCCGTCCTCTCATACATTCTTACTTGGCAACTTTTTTTTTTTTTTTTTTGTAGCTGTGCTGGCACCCAACCAAGGAAGGTTGCTTAGCATTTGGAACTGATGATGGAAAAGTGGGCTTGTATGACACCTACTCCAACAAGTAAGAAAGAGTAATTGAGCACATTGATCAGAATGTCAGTGATGGATTTGATTTTGAGTTCATAAACCTCGATATATATCACAGTTGTCTGGGAAGCGTTTGGAAGATAAGATTCTGGCTCTGAGGCTAGGGCCTGGAACTCTGACTTCTTAAAAAATTATTTGGGTGACAGTAATTTAGCCCATCTGACCTTTGAAAACCACCAAAATAAATAACTTCCTTTTGGTTTCCCTCAAGTGTTTTTTTCCCCCCCACAAAAAATTTCAGACATACGTAAAGGTTGAAAGACTATACCTTCTTCCATCTGGATTCAACAGTTCTGCTATATTTGCTTTATCTTTGTGTATATGCATGTCTCTCTTTTTATATTTTACCTGAAATACATGAAACTAAGTTGCAGGTATGACATTTCTGTCTTACATTTCTGCAAATAAGGACATTCTCTTGTATAAAACCACAATATTATAATCACCTTAAGAAAATTAACAGTAATTGCCTAATGTGGTCTGACATCTGATCCATATTCAGTTTTCTCAGTTGGGCCAAAAATGTTTTTTCTAGCTATTTTTTTGTTTGTTTTTTCTTTTCCAAATTAGTATTCAATCAGGGTTGACACACTGCAGTTTGTTGTTACATATCTTTAGCCTTTTAATCTAGAGTACTGCCCTAACTTCTTTGCATAACATTACCTTTTCAATTTGAAGACTGTGGTTAAGTTGTTGTAGGATATGCTATATTTTGGGCTTGTCTGCGTATTTCCTCGTGGTGACTTCTAACTCATTTCTCTATTCCCTCTGTTTCCTGTAAACTGAAAGTTTGGTCTAAAGCTGTTGTGTCCTTTATAGTAGTCACTAACCAGTGGCTGTTGTGGCTATTGAACACTTGCAGTGTGGCAAGTCCAAATTGAGATGTGCTGTGAGTGTAAAATACACACCAAATTTGAATTACTTAGTACAAAAAAATTTTCAGTTTTTTTATTTTGATTACAATTTAATTTTTTAATATAGTAAGTTAAATATATTATTAAAACTAAAATTTATTTTACTTTTTAATGTGACTATTAGAAAATTTTAAGTTGTATATGTGTATGTGTAGTTCATAGTCCACATCTATCAGACAAAACTACTCTAGAGTTCTATTAGATTCTAGACCTGCACAGTTCAATTTGTAGCCAGTAGCTGCCTCTCAAGTGAAAAATAACCACATGAACCACAGCCTACATGCCTCTGAAACCAGAAGAACTAGATAGTACCCAATTACCATTACTGACCCCTCTGACTGGGATCCCAGATAGAGTGGGAGAAAAATTGCAAGAAAAAAATGAAATTCTTAAAAAAGAAAAAGACTAGATTTACTGGTTTAACAGACTGGAGGATCCCCTTAGACTATGGCCCTAAAATAAACAGTAACACCCAAGAGGAGCATGCTCCTTAGAACAATCAATTATGTGAGATCAAAAGGGCAACATTTGCCCAAAAGTAAAGATGAGAAGGCAGGAAGGGGTAGAAAACCAGGATGAAAGAAAGTAGGGAAGCTAGAATGTGAGGAGTGAAACCAGTGTCATAGAGCACTTTATGTACAAACTATAGAATGGGAAACTAACTTGTTCTGTAAACTTTCACCTAAAGCACACAAAAAAAGGAAAAATAGCCATATGTGACTAGTAGAATATTTTTATTATCGTAGAAAGTTTTTTGGGGGCAGTATTGTTCTATACCAGGCTTGATGAACTATCGTCCATCACAGCCACACCATTTGTTCATGTCTTGTCTGTGGCTGCTTTCACACTCCGCAGAGCTGCACAGTAGTGACAGAGACTACGTCTCAGAAAACCTGAAATACTTACTCCCTGGCCCTTTACAAGAAAAGTTTGCCTACCCTTGCTCTGGACCGTTCACTTCCAAGTGGGAATAATTTATTATACTGCAGAATTAATCTTCTTTATATGTAATTAAGTATTTATATAGAACCTACATGTAAGTAACTCTTTTTTCCCTTTTTTAATTCTGAAAGTAAAAAATACTGCACTATCTCAAAGAGAAAATAAAGTCATGTATCAGTTTTTAAACAGCTTGGTATAACCCTGGTGGCACAGTGGTTACAAGCTTGGCTGCTAACCAAAAGGTCGGCAGCTAGAATCTACCATCTGCTCCTTGGAAACCCTATGAGGCAGTTCAGCTCTGTCCTGTGGGGTCGCTGTGAGTTAGAATCAACTTGATGGCAACAAGTATAGTTACAAAATTACTGATTTTATTAACAACCTTCTTGTTATTATGACCTGAATATGCAAACTAATGCTAGAAGAGGCGTGTACGGAAAAGGATATTGCTATAAGTATGTTGTTAGGTATTCAGCCAGAACTGTTAATTCTGCTGCTTTTAGCCAAAGAAATTTTGGTTCATTGTCTAGAATGGTAACTATACTTCTGTTGGCTAACATGGAAAGTAAATCAGTCAACAGCTAGTTCAGTCATAGGTTCTGGAATCCTAGAATTCTAAAAGCTTACAAAGAATGTAATTTACATTAAAGGTAACAGTGCTGCCCTTTTTTTTCCAAGAAGCTAAACATTTTTTACTGATACATCGCATATCATTTATCACCGCAGCAACCTTAGAAAATACTTACAATCAAAGTTTCTTTAAAAAACATTAAAACCTGAAATTGGTTCAAGAACATAATGTTAATGGCATGAGTAAGCCTAAGATGATTTCTAGTCTTTTACTTGCATATGAGATAGGCGTATCTGAATGGTAATGATGTATGCTTAGCAGTAAGCTCAGTTCTGGGCTGAACAGTTTGCTATTTCTGTGTAGACAAATGGAAGAAACAGCCTATGTTTCTCAGTCATGAAAGCCTTTATGTTCCTGTGTAACCAGTAATATTAGAATATTTGACATTTAATTGAAGTGGGTGACTCAGAGGGAGAGATGGAGAAAATGATCTCAACTGACCAGATGGGTAGGGGTAACATTTGTTTCTGGGTAAAGTATATCAGGGACTTACTCATTTTGAAGTAGATACTGTACATGGTATGTTCTTTATGTATTCGCTTCTTTACAATTAACTGTTTGGAGAAGGGTACTGGTAAAGTATCTTTCTCTAGTATCGGCAACTAAGTTCATAATAGCGACCTTTTAGAAAAAGATGGTCTTTTTTCCACTATGCCTTTTTGTTTAACTCTTTGTGTTACTTCCCTTCCTGCCCCTCCAGACCGCCACAGGTTTCTAGCACATATCATAAGAAGACTGTGTACACTCTAGCCTGGGGGCCACCGGTGCCCCCTATGTCACTCGGTAAGTGTCCAAGCCATTCTATGATAAATGTGAAGGCATTCTCTTTCTTTCAGGTTAATCCTAAAATACTAAAACTGGACAGATTCATATAAGTATTCTAGTGCAGGGATTCCTTCTATAGGCTGCTGTGTCCCCAGGCATCCATGACGTGGCAGATGATAAGTTGGAATTCCTGGGAGAAGCCATTCATCATAAGCCTTCCAAAGCTAACTAAGACATTGTTGGTTCTCTTAGAGCTGAATGTTCTTATTGTGGGCGTAGTTATCATATGCTGGGTCCTAATACCCCATCCAGTGTTCTTCATTATAACTTACTATCACTTAATTTTATCAGACTTAGAATGTCATTTCATTGTATTAATGGAATAATGATCATCCATTTCGCCCACAGTAAAGCAAACCTAGAATTTCTCAAATCATCTCCTCTTGCCTTTCAGTATATTCTGCCCCTTTCCTGCTTCTAGCCCCACAACCTTTTCTTTCTTTTCCTTAGCCCTAAAGTGGTGGGTCTTTTATAATATCCTTTAAAATGAATGTGTTCCGCAAAAGTCTCTGACGAACTTTTCTTAACCATCTGTGATGAAACGTTGTAAATTTCCGTAGTATTCGCATTACAGAGAGGTTACAGATAGTGTAAATTATCAGAACTCAAGCAGCCTTAGAAGTGTAGTTTGTTCATTCAACAAATGTTTATTGACTACTTTTACTTCCTTTGTGCCAGGCATGGTCCTAGCACTGGAGATACAATGTTGGAAATAAAACTTGCCCTTACAGAAACCCACCAGAACCACTGTTTGCTTCTTTAAAATTAATAAGGTGTTGTAATACAGGAAATCATTGTTTTGAGGACACCTCCTTATAGTTAGTCATAGTAAGTTCTTCAGCTCCGTATATTTATATGCCCAAAGAGTAGAATACTTCTTTCTGGAAGAAAAAGTAAATTTTCAAGATAAAAGCTTTGATTTGAGACCATAGATGTGTATTTTCTGTTCCCAGCTTTGGCGCCTCTCCTATTTTGAATGCCAGAAGAATGTTAAAAGCAAATATGTTCAGATACAAGGAATAGTGAGCTTTATTAAAATGTTTCAAATATACAGTTCTCTTAAACAACTTATAGTATAATTTGACCATACTATAGCAACAAATAGTTGACCTGCTGAAGTACAAAACTGGTAAACTTCGTTTGCTTGCTTCTCACAGGAGGAGAAGGAGACAGACCTTCCCTCACGTTATACAGCTGTGGAGGGGAAGGGATTGTCTTACAGCATAACCCCTGGAAGCTTAGTGGAGAGGCCTTTGACATCAACAAACTCATCAGGGATACCAATTCAATCAAAGTGAGTTCTTGTGATCTAAAGTCTTCTTTTTACCTCTACATCATGGGTTTTTCGTCTTGCATAATAAATGCCATTGGAGGTATCCATCATGATCAGTCAGATTTCTTAGATGATCTTAAAAGGCTCCGTGAGTGAATCTGAGTTCTTACACATACCTTAGGAGTCTACCCTTGAGTAAAAAAAAAAAAAAAAAAAGCAAAGAACAACAACAAAAAGTTTTGTCTCAGTTGCAGTGGTGATTAAAACTTTCCGATCTTGAGTGTTAAGCATCCTTTTCAGACCAACCGCTTCTCCAGAGTGACGCCTCGGTAAAAGTAACTTTGTAATCCGGTGTCCATATGCAGCTGCAAGGTATTTTATGCTCAAAATAGAGCAGTCATTTTGTTTTTGTGTTTGTTTTCTTAGTTTGAAATAATTTCAGATTTACACAAGAGGTAGAATAATAATAATACAAAGAATTCTCTTTTATCCTTTATCTAGATTCTCACATTTAATCACATTTGCTTTGCCATTCTGTCTACATATCAGTGTGTCAGAAATATCTTTTGAAGTCAGACCATAAATATTGAGCCTTACCTTTCAAGATAATAGTGTAACTCGCTGTTTTTCGGTATAAAAAAACCAAACCCAGTGCCGTCGAGTCGATTCTGACTCATAGCGACCCTATAGGGCAGAGTAGAACTGCCCCATATGGTTTCCAAGGAGCACCTGGCAGATTCAAACTGCTGACCCTTTGGTTAGGAGCCGTAACACTTAACCAGTACACCACCAGGGTTTCCGTTTTTTGTATAGCTAGTGCAAAAATGACACTTAATTCATAAATGGGATTACGTTGTATTGATTATACTCTTTCATTGTCTTAAATGTTACCTGAATGTTAACATTCAGCAATTAATAAAAGAGACAGAATTCCTGTTTTTCTTGAGCTTTAGTTGAATATATAAACCAGAAGTTCAGAGGAGGAGCCTAAAATGGGAATAGAAATTTGAAATCCCTTTGCACTTAAATGGTAGGTGAAGAAGCTGTGGGCAGTATGAGGTGGGCTAAAGAGAGAGGTAAGAAGAGAAGAGGGGCCAGGCGGTCTTGGGGAACACCAACATAGAAAAGTCGAGAAGAATGCTCCTGGAAAGGAAATTTAAAAAAGATAGGAAGACAACAAGGAGAGTGTGTATAGCTTGTTGAGACCAAGACACTTGTATTGTCAAAGCCAACCGACATGTTTCACTCTTTATCATGGGATAAAAATCATTCTAATGCAGTTCATTTCACAAGGTTAGACATTTAATACTGACCGGCCTCTCTTTTTTTGTCCCAATTAGGAAATTGGAACACTTGTTCCATAGTTCTTCCACTAATTATATAGATTATTTACAAGCATGGCTATTGTATGATTAGAGCGTTTTAAACTCTAGGGATTTTTTTTCCTCATGTTCTCTTAGTTATCTAGTGCTGCTATAACAGAAATACCCACAGTTGGGTGGCTTTAACAAACAAAAATTTATTTTCTTATTTAGGAGGCTAAAGGTCCAAGTTGAGGGTGCCAGCCCCAGGGAAAAGCTCTTTCTCTGTGGGCTCTGGGGGAAGGCCCTTGTCTCTTTTCGGCTTCTGTTCCTCATTTCCTTGGCAATCTTCATGTGGCATCTGTATTCCCCATTTGTACTTGCTTGCTTCTGTGGCTGATCTCTTCCTTTTATGTCTCAAAAGTGGTTGGCTTAAGACACACACTACACTTAATATGGCCTTGTTAGCATAAAAAGAAAACCCCATTACCAGATGGGATCACCTCCACATATATAGGGGCTAGGATTCTGACATCTAGTTTGGGGAGACACAATTTAACCCACGGCACTGTCATCACTGATTTGTAAGATGTAGGGAGTGAAGAGCAATGTTTTTAGTCAAGATTGCTTTGTTTTGCTTCCTAGTACAAATTGCCAGTACACACAGAGATCAGCTGGAAAGCAGATGGCAAAATCATGGCTCTTGGCAATGAAGATGGGTATGTGTTTATTTAAAAAAGAAACTTTGTAATCGCACGTACAGTTGATTACCAGCTGGTTAATGCCATCTGTAATGCTAGTTGGGGAAGCCCTGTTGTATTTGGTTTTCTGATTTATCCTCGCTCTCCTCGATGATCTAGGAGTGTTCTGCATCTTTGAGAACTGCAGAATGATGGAGAGTATTTTGGCTACAGTGTTTTTTCCATGGTTGTCCTATGCCTGATAGAAAGCTCATCACCTGCATTGACCTACCTAAATCTTTTTCCATTTTTTTAAAGTAAGCCTAAGGAGCCTGGGTGGCACAAGTGGCTTGCGATTGGCTGTTAACCTAAAGGTTGGTGGTTCAGACTCACCCACTGGCTCCACAGAAGAAAGGCCTGGTGAGCTGCTTCTGTAAAGATGACGGCTAAGAAAGCCCTGTGGAGCAGTTCTACTCTGTAACACGTCGGGTCACCATGAGTCGGGGGCAGGCTCAACGGCAGCGAACAACAGCAGGCAGAGGTGCTTTTTAGGCCTCGCTATAACGTGTCCAGTGTTGACCATAGAAACATAGTCCTAATTCAGCCATTCACTCATTAACTCCTCTCTTTTAACTTTCAACTTCTCCTTAGCACTTTCTATTACAAGTCTCTAATGAACGTCATTTTCCAAAGATTGTTAGAATTTTTAAAGGCCGAATATAATTGAGAGAACAGGCTTTTGGACCTGGGTCTTCACGGGAGAATGTCCTTTGCCATGACAGATGGGGTTATCTTTCCAATTGCATTTCACTCGTCCCTGCCTGACGGAGTGAGGGGCGTATCTGTTTGCATTGGCCTGTAATTTCATCATCCATCTTTCTTGTCTTGTGTTTTTTACTCTAGATCAATAGAAATATTTCAGGTCCCCAACTTGAAACTCATCTGCACCATCCAGCAGCATCACAAGCTTGTGAATGCCATTAGCTGGCATCATGAGCACGGCAGCCAGCCAGAGCTGAGCTATCTGATGGCCTCTGGGTCCAACAACGCAGTCATTTATGTGCACAACCTGAGGACTGTCATAGGTAACTTCCATACCAGGGAGGATATTTAGCTACTTTCCATTCCAATCTTTATACTTTTTTACTTTATTCTTGGCATTAAAATAGATGTGTTTTTCTGCTGTCAAAAGTAATACATTCATCTTACTTTTAAAAGTCTTTCAAATATGATAAAAATGTTAACTTAGAAAATGAAGCTTCCCCATAAGCCCACTTCTTGATAATAACCAGTGTTACTAGTTTGCTGCATGTTTTCTCCAGATTTTAACCTACATATATGTATATGTTAGTATGGAGGTTTGCATTTCTGTGTAGTTGTTTGAGAAAGTGGTCTCATATAAGTGATGATATGTCCTTCTTGGTATGCCATCCAGAGGCATTATTTGCATTTCGGTGGCATTTGATGGCTTTTGTGGCCTACCTTGTGCCTGTAGCAATGCCAATGCTCTTAACCACTAGACAAAATTGCCTGTTAAAAGTCCCCTAGGAAGCATATAGCAGAATCTTTGGCCATGTTAACACCATCCTGTATGAACCTCTACGTCTTTTTAGGTACTGATAGCAATAACATCTTCCCCTTTCCTTTTAGAGAGCAATCCTGAATCTCCAGTAACCATTACAGAGCCTTACCGGACCCTCTCAGGGCACACAGCCAAGATTACCAGCCTGGCTTGGAGCCCACATCATGACGGGAGACTGGTATCTGCTTCCTACGATGGAACGGCGCAGGTACTATTGTGTTCAACCCTTTGGGTTCTTCTCCGTGTACTGTTTTCCCCAAATGATATACATATTTCCCTCCTCTCTACCCCTACCCAGTATCCTCTACCAGAAGGGATTTTTTGGGCTCTAGAAGACATTTTTGTTCTATTTCACATGTTTGGGCCTTTGCAGGCTAAGATTGGGTTTTACTTTAGATGAAACGGAAAATGATTGATAGAAGACATTTTTGTTCTATTTCACATGTTTGGGCCTTTGCAGGCTAAGATTGGGTTTTACTTTAGATGAAACGGAAAATGATTGATAGGAACTAGCTAAATTCTAACATTTTTAAAAGAAAGATTTCATTCTTACTATCATTATGTGGACTACACTGATGTGGGAAGTACTCTTTCATTCAAATACAGAAGTGTTGGCTAATAAATAACAAAAATAACCTTTAGTAATAAACTGGTAAGTTAGAAATCTCTGAGTTCTAAAAAATAAAGATGAAGTGCCAAGCCAGAACTGTGAGGTGGGAGTTTAGGATATCAGAAACAAAAACCTTAGGAACTGGGGCTCTGACATTGGGATGAATGTCTGTCTCAGTGTTGACTTGTAGTTGAGGTGTCTGCAAAAGCTGGGAGCCGTGAAAGGCTGCTTCTGTAAAACAGAGTAGACTAATACAGGAAATAGCAAGAAAATTGATCATTCGCCCAGGAACTTGGGGACATAAGAATCATCTGTGAGAAAATAGAACTGTAAGCATACACATGTAGGCTCTGAGTTAGCATTCTCTTCATAATACCAGAACTCCCAGTCCAAAAACTAACATACAGCACTGGTTTGGAACACTGAAATCCATGGGGCACCAGTAGAAGCTCACATGAAATCATCCCCATAGGAATGTCTCTACATCCCAGAGCATGTAAGTCTCACATAAAAAACAGCACTTGCTGTTTTTTATGTGAGACTTATAAATTACATGAGGAAATAAGAGTCAAAAGGTAAAAGTATTGAAAAACTTGTACCCCTAAACAATAGAGTAACAGAAACTTTTCTGTTCTACCATGTGACCTTTGGTTTTAGGTGTGGGATACTCTGCGAGAAGAGCCTCTGTGCAATTTCCGAGGACACCGAGGACGACTGCTTTGTGTGGAGTGGTCCCCGTTGGATCCAGACTGCATCTACTCCGGGGCAGATGACTTCTGTGTATACAAATGGCTCACTTCCATGCAGAATCATTCCCGGCCTCCTCAAGGTCAGTCAGAACCTGGAACCTGTAAAATGCTCTTCCAGCTCCCTTTCTTCTTCCTTAATAACTGAGTTGGTCAGAGTCAACCAAAGTAGCCATTTGTTCAGGACAGCAGCTGTGGTCTGGCAGGGGTTTGAAGGTCAAGCAAGGAAGGTAGCTAGGAGGGCCCAGAGAGCAACAACACCCAGATATCAAAAGGACAAAGAAGCCAACTTACAGAGGTGCACACTGACCAAATCTGTACAATTTGGATTTGAAACAATTCCATTTTTGACTATGAGAGATTGAATGGTAACAGACTTGCCTACTCACTATAAACAACTAGAAAACTAGGCAACATATTAAACAACTAGGAATTTGCCCAAATAAATGAAATGATATGTCTACATAAAGACTTGTTCAGGATGTTCGCAGCAGCTTTATCTGTAATTGCCAAAAACTGGAAACAATCCAGATGTCCATCTCAGGTCAGTCAGTAAATCGTGGTGATGCCAGCAGTGGAATTCTACTCAGCAATAAAGAGGAAGTAATTACAGATGAACACCACAACATCAATGAATCTCAGAGAAAACATGCTGAGCAAAAGAAGCCAATACAAAAGACTGTATCCTTGTCGTTCCATTTATATAAAGTTCTAGAACAGAAAACTAAGCTGTAGCGACAGCAGATGAGTGATTGCCTAGGACTTGGTGGGGCATGAGTGGGGCGTGCAGCATCTTTCTACAAAGAGGCATGAGGGAGGGAGCTTTGGAGGTGATGGAAATACTCTATATCTTGTTTGTGGTGGCGGTGGTCACAAAACTGTACGTTTGTCACATGCATCAAAGTGTTAAGATATGGGTGTATTTTATTATATTAAGTTATATCTCAATAAAGTTGATTTAGAAATAAGCAAAGGACAAAAATTTTTTTAATAAATAAATAACAATAATGGATCATGACCTTAAATAGGAATCCAAGAGTCCATATGGACATAAATAAATGGGAAAAAGCAAAATCTCTTCATTACAGTAGAGTGCTATAAGAGAGATCAGTACAGTCTATTCCACTCAATTTTGACACCAGTTGAGTAAATCAGTACTTTTTCCTCTGATTCTAACCACCAGAACTAGGTCAGCTCTCGCAAAAGGGCATAGTCTTCCAAACTGCCGAGTTTGCCCAAGACCACACACAGCAGCCTCGAGCCTACAACAGCGTGTTTATGATTTAGTGAAATCCCAAAAAGGTCATGTTGGGCATGTTAACCTTTTAATACTAGAACTCTGGAATTCATCGGGAAGGAAGCGAAAGGGTTAGAATGCTGTCAAAAAGTACTGCAATATTAGAGATTATGTTCTAAAGTGCTTTTAAACTAAGAATGTAAATTTTAGTCTATCCTTTTTTTCTTTTTTTTTTTTTAATTGTGATTCTTATAGGCAAAAAAAGTATTGAATTAGAGAAAAAAAGGCTCTCTCAACCTAAGTCAAAACCCAAAAAGAAGAAAAAGCCCACCTTGAGAGTGCCCACAAAGCAGGAGTCATTTGACGGGAATGAAGAAGAGAGCCTAAAGGAGAGTTCCGGGCCTGTTGAGAATGGAGTGTCAGACCAGGAAGGGGAGGAGGAAGCACAGGAGCCTGAGGTGCCCTGCGGCCTCACTTCAGCGGGTGTGTGGTGGAACCCTGTGTTTACTAACTCTAAGCTTCCTTCGTCATGTCGAGGAAACTAAGTTAGGCTCTTGTCCAATTTGAAACTTCTGTGCCTCTGACTGACCATTTTTCTAACTCCTTAACACAGTATCTTTGGTGCCCTTGGACGCTGCACTGTTTTTTTGTTTTTTGTTTTTAAACTTTATTTGTTGTTGTTAGGTGCTGTTGAGCTGGTTCCAACTCATAGCAACCGACCCTATGTACAACAGAAGGAACCACTGCCCAGTCCTGCGCCATCCTTACAGTCGTTGTTCTGCTTGAGCTCATTGTTGCAGCCACTGTGTCAGTCCACCTTGTTGAGGGTCTTCCTCTTTTCTGTTGACCCTGTACTTTGCCAAGCACAGTGTCCTCCAGGGACTGATCCCTCCTGACAACAAACTCTGAGCCTCTAAAATCAATACTTTCTAGGGGCCCTGATGGCACAATGGTTAAGAGCTATTGTGGCTGCTAACCAAAAAAAGGTCAGCAGTTCAGATCCACCAGCGGCTCCTTGGAAACCCTGTGGGACAGTTCTCCTCTGTCCTATAGGGTCGCTGTAAGTCATAATCTACTTGATGGCAGCAGGCCTGGTTTGGGTTTTTATTGGATCTACTGGGTGACTGGAATGGCAATAGTGAAGTTCTGCAGAGAAAACGTTTTCTCTACTTGACAGGGTAAGACTGTGGGACAGAGTGAAGCTAGGATAGTATACTACAGAAACTTAAATGGAAAAAGTTTCAACAATATGACATCATCGACCGTGTAGTCTTTTTTATTGAAAGAAAACTACTGTCCCTAACTTTTTTTTTTTAAACTGTGTTTTGTGTGAAAGTTTGTCCCTGTCATTCGACTTATGAATGTCTGACCTAGGAGCTGCCATCACTTCGGAAACTTGCAAGTTCTTATTCCTCCTACCTGTAGCTTGTACCTGTCTTGCTGTCTTCTCACCAAAAAAATTATGAATGGCAATTAGGTCCTTCCTGTCTGTTAAGCTGTAGTGGCAGTTCTCAGATTTCTCACAAAACAGATTTTCAGGATTTCAGCGGTAATTTCAGTAATGCAGCCTGTTTCTAGTTTGAAGAGAAAAAACTGTTACTGGCTAAGATTTTAGCACTTTTGTTATTATTTTATATACTTAAAGTTCTGGTGCCTGTTACCTATTAAAATGGGTAGTTAAATACCAGGTAATAGAAGTAGAAGCAGTAACTCATGCTTAATTTTTAAAGCAATATTTTGATGTAACATAATTAAAATGGCCAAAATATCTGGTACAGAAGTATCCATGACCTCCTTTAGCCCAAAGGATGTCTGTTGAACCCATAGTCTGGGTAAATAAAAAGAGTTAAAAGTTTAATGGATGTTTTTTAGATTTATCAAAGTACGTTTTTATTACAAAATGATTACACAAACTGTTTTTTACCCCTATAGATCAGCGGCTTTTTTTTTTAAGTTTATGGTTGTGTGCGCTCAAGATTGTGACTCCAAATCAAATACACATAATATTTTGTACTAGTAAAGTTTTTCCTTATTTGCATAAATGTGTAATTAGTGCTTTGTCGCCTAAATATATAGAAAGTGCCTTGTAATCTGAGTGGAGTTTGAGTACTCCCAGGCCTATCTATGGTATGGTATAAAGCTGTGGAGACTAGAAAGTGTTATAACTTTTCCTTAGGTCAGCTTGTCAGAGTTGTAAATATTAAACTTGTAGATTCCTGGAACTCAATGAGTTTGTGAGGTGGGAAAGGGGAGACCATCCATGCTTCCTTTCCAAGGTATTTTATCTCATCTGTTTTGGTGATAGACAAAATCACATCACTGAGACTGGTGTAGCTTTTATTTTGAAAAAGAACTGGATCCTGCGTTGTTCTTATCGCAAACATTTTTTATTCTTTTTCCCCTGTGACAGTTTCTAGAGAACCAATTATCTATTCTTCAGTTGCCTTGGGCTTTGAAAAGTCCAAAGTCATCATTAATAACAAAGTCACTTTACCAAAAAAGGAGGCAGCTAAAGAGAAACCAGGTTGGTGTCTAATTATTAAAATATTTTTTAAAAGTATCCTATTACATGCAACCGAAAACTCAAAGCTGAGTTTTTTTGGTGGTTTTTGGTTTTTGTTTTTTAAGTTTTTAAATATTTGTAAGGTACTTTGACTATGTTCCTGGTGGCATAGTGGTTAAGTGCTACGGCTGCTAACCAGAGGGTCAGCAGTTCGAATCTGCCAGGCGCTCCTTGGAAACTCTATGGGGCAGTTCTACTCTGTCCTGTAGGGTTGCTATGAGTTGGAATCAACTCAACGGCACTGGGGTTTTGGGGTTGATAATGTTGCAATTTGAGATCATGCTTTTAAATTTTTATTTAGCACTTGAAGTGTAGCCTTGCATTGCTTGGTATTGCTTTGTGAATGTTTGCAAGGGCATTTCTGTATGTGTTGTGAACGTTGCCTCAGCTAATTTAATATGAAAGCTGCTTCATTGGAGTAGGAACTTTCTATACCCAGTAATACCACCTAGTAGTTACATTCATACAATGGACATTCAGTTTAGTCACACTGCCTGTACTTCTTATTCCCTATCAGAAGCCTTAATCAAGAAGAGAAAAGCTCGTTCCATGCTTCCACTGAGTACAAGCCTGGACCACAGGTCCAAAGAGGAGCTTCATCAGGACTGTTTGATACTAGCAACTGCAAAACATTCCAAAGGTACAAAAATACACTTACTGACCCATTTTTAGTCTTCTGGGGACTGGTACATAAGAGCTCCAGCTGCTTATTTGTCAAATGAATGGGGGAAATATGTCCAAGACTGTTGTCTGTATTTCTTCATTCTTTTCCAGCCATGTCCCTCCCACCCTGACCCTGCTGCCACGCTCCCCATTCTGACCCACTGCAACACTGCTCAGTGTTTTTGCGATGTAGAGCCCTGCTTTTACTGTTAGCAATCTAGTTGTCTCCAGCCATCTGTGTGCCAGGATTGGAACGTTGGCTTAAATCTGTCAGCATAAACTGGCACTTTCAATGTTTTTCTCCATTGAACAGTGTCTTTATGTAGAAAAAAATCCTTTGCTTTTTGGAAATACACCCATAATATGATAGTTCCTTTAAAAAGTACTTCAGAAACAAATTTTTGTTTACTGAGAGTTTTGTAGTTTGTGTTTTTCAAAGCCCTCATTTAGCGTCCATTTTTTTCGATATTTGAGCAAATACGAGTTTTTTAATTGTATGTGTTGAAAAAGGGGTTCACATAATAAAATGAAATTTAAACAGTGTAAAGAGATCGAAGAGAGTACAGTGCTCTCCCACCCTGACACCCAGTCCTCTACTTCTCCCCAGAGGCCACGGTGTTACCAGTTCCTTACCTCTGCAGAGATGGTTTATGCTTTTATGAATACATACAATCCTGTTTTTGGAACTTGGTGATAATTTTCCATAGTCTGTCCAATTAGTCATATACTTTTATGTTATTTCCCTTATTGGAAAATTAGTTAGCTTTTTAAAAAACAGAATGGATATTGAATCCCTTCCTGGTAGGTCCCAGTGAATGTTAAGGATGTTTCTTAGTAGGTTTTTTTGCTTTATCTGGTTTTTATAACCACATTTAAATACATGTTGAATTTTGGGTTTGCTTTTAAAATTCTACCTCTTTCCCTATATCTTTTCTTGGAGCAAACTACAAACTGTATTGTCAGATTGGATTTTGCAGCTTAACTGTTTTCATAGCTTGCTACCTTTGTAACCAGCAGGGGTCTTTGTTAGGGTAAAAAATGCTCTTTCTCAGTATCCGGAATGGGTGTTCCGGACATTTATTCAGAAGTAAGTGGACAGAAAACTGTAACCTGTGTAATCACTTCATCTAATTTTTTGTGTTTCTTAATGTACAGAGCTAAATGAGGACGTGATTACTGATCTTGAGGACAGATTTCACCTGGGGCTTTTCACAGACAGGTCTACCCTGTACAAAATGATTGAGGTTGAAGGTGAGGCAAATCCAGTCAACTAACCCCCTGCATCTTTATGCTCCCCTAACACATTGTATGTGGAGCCCTCATGGTACAGCAGTGGTTAAGAGTTAAGCTGCTAACCAAAAGATCAGCAATTTGAATCCACCAGCTGCTCCTTGGAAACCCTATGGGGCAGCTCTACTCTGTTCTATAGGGTCGCTACGAGTCGGAACTGACTCAGCAGCACCTGAGAACAGCAACAACACTTTGTACAGGACCCCAGGTGGTGCAAACAGTTTGTACTCAACTGCTAACCTAAAGGTTGGCATTTCAAACCCACCCAGTGGTACCGTGGAAGAAAAGGGCTGTAGTGATAAGCTTCCGCTAAGATTACAGTCAAGAAAACCCTATGGAGCACAGTTATACTTTAACACGTGGGGTTACCATGAGTTGAAATTGACTCAATGGCTTCTACCAACAACAGCAGTACTCTGTATGCCTCTCTTATGGCTGCCATCCCATGGTGTTGGAATGGCTAGTTTTACTTGTCATCTGACTAGGTTTTGAGTTCCTGATCTGCTTATTCACATACACCCCTTGCCTCTGGTTGAGGGCCCTAAGCATACATACATACTCATTCAGAGTGAGTAACTGAGTGGAAGTGAAAGTGGGTGGGTGACTGAGTGGGCTTCAGGCCCCATCATAGTCACTCTGTTCAGTGGCTTACCCATCAGTGAGTAGCTGCATATACTAGGAGTGCCTTCCTCTCATTCATTTGGAAGATGTTTCTGAAGTATCTTCCAAATATTGTTTCTCTTCCCAAAAGGAAAAGGTCACTTGGAAAATGGCCACCCTGAGTTATTTCACCAGCTCATGCTTTGGAAAGGAGATCTGAAAGGTATTCTCCAGACCGCAGCAGAAAGAGGGGAACTGACGGACAATCTTGTGGCTATGGCACCAGTGGGTATGTTCTTTTCAACAAAAGCACCGTCATCTCTAGGATACATCAACTAAAGATGGTTCTTAGCAGTACTAGTCTTGAGCTCAAAATCGCTTGCAAATACAATTATGATACAAACTTAATTCTGTTCTGCAGCAGTAGGCTAACAAATCAATGAACCCCATCCCCCAGTTCTCTAAAAAAGACAGCTCACTGACACACATGGATGGCAAGATTGGTGAAAACTCCTTGTAGGACAGTTTGGTCGTTTCTAATAAAGTTTAAAATACATATGCCCTTTGACTTGGCAATTCTAACTATAGGAATTTATCCATATGCACACATGCAGAATGACAAACGTGGACTGTCATTGCAGCAGTATTTGTAATAGCAAAAGATTATAAGAACCAATCCCTCAATAAGGGACTGGTTAGATCATGTACATCCATGCAGTGGAAACCCCTACAGATGCCAAAAGGATGTGGCAGCTCTGTGTATCCTTCTGTGGAATGGTGCTCCAAATTACAGCAAGGGAAAAGAATCAAGATGTAGACGCACAACAGAACATATAACACTCCATCATTAGTGTGGACATACGGGTGGTTGTAGACTATCTGCAAAGACTTCAGAAGAAATTAGTAGTAACGGTTGCCTCCATGTAAAGAATTTGGGCTCAGGATCGGGGGAGGGCTTACCAGAATAACAGGGAAACCTTTTTTTATGCTGTGCTCCGTGTTTTTTGGTTGCTGTTTTGTTTTGTTCTTTTAGCTTTTTATTCAGATATACTATAGAAAGAGAAAGAGGGGAAAACGCACAGATCACAAGTGTACAGTGAATTTTACAAATCGGTTACAGCCTTATAACCAGCACCCCAGAGCTCCCCTCACGCTCCCTCCATCTCCCCTCACCCCAAATCAGGATAAGGGTAACCACTATCCCGACTTCATGCCCCCTTTTGTACCTTTTGAATTTTGTGCCACTCTGTATGTATTGCATAATCAAACAGTTTGTTTCAAAATGTAGGGATGGGAGGAGGCAGAGCTCAATGGCTATTAAATTATTATCTAAATGTCCTTAATGCAGTGGCTATGAAAGCAAGGCATTTTCTCATTCAAGTGCTCCTGTCCTCTTTTTTTTTTTTTTTTTTTTTAAGTCTGCTTTTATTTTTTTTCTTAAACCACCATCTGTCATTTTTTTTAGCTGGCTACCATGTGTGGCTGTGGGCCGTGGAAGCTTTCGCCAAACAGCTGTGTTTCCAGGATCAGTATGTCAAGGCCGCCTCTCACCTGCTTTCTATCCATAAAGTGTATGAAGCTGTGGAACTGCTCAAGTCAAACCATTTCTACAGGTCTGTGTGTAGAGCTCAGAATTGTAAATAACTTGGGAAGCCGTCAGCGCACAGCAGCAGCTGCAAGTTTTACAAAATTCTCGTTTTCATTTGAGTGCTCAAATTTTACTGTTGACAACAAAAACCAATGGTGGTTTTCCATAAAGCGATAGGCTTACTCTGTTCATTGTTTAGAAAATGCGAAGTACCCGACTCTGAATAAGAATTTTTGCTTGTTAGTCATTCTTTCAAGCAAAAACAAGATTCCATGAGAAAAGCAGCTAGTTCAGCTCACAATTCCATCATGCATATTTTTCCTAGAAACAACCATCGTGCTTCGTAATGTAGCAGGAGCATTTTGTGCCTTCTTCCCATTCGGTCGCACAGGAGAGTAAAAAGATGTGTGCTTGAGGGATTTAATAAAATTAATAAGTTTTACTGCTTCTTCAAGGACATTAGCTTTTTTTTTTTTTTTTTCCTCCAGTAGGATCCCAGTTTTACCCACCATTGCTTTTGCACAGTGAAAAAGGCAAATAACCTCTTAGCATTATTATGAAAATAGTTTTGACCTCACAAACCCCCTGAAAGGGTCTTGGGACCCAAGAGGTGCATGGACCATACTTGAAGAACTGATGACCCTGGTGAAGAATTGAGCGTAGCATTTTTAAATTGTCCATGTAGTTAAAGAATATGGTCTTTTATAGGAAATTAGAACATACGACAACATAAATAGCACCATTTGTCATATGTTACAGCCCCTCCTAAGGCCTCACAGAGAGCTTTTTCATTTTGGTTAATTCTCTGTTCTTGCCTCTAGGGAAGCTATTGCCATTGCCAAGGCCCGGCTGCGCCCAGAGGACCCAGTCCTGAAGGACCTGTACCTCAGCTGGGGAGCCATCCTAGAAAAAGATGGCCATTATGCCATGGCAGCCAAATGGTAAGCCAGAGGGAAATAGGGCTGCACCCAACATTGAAGAGCTTCTATCAAGAAGAGCAGAGCAAGAAAAAAAGTAATAAGCTTAGAGGTGGAGATAAAGTGGCTAGAAAATTATGAAGTCTGTCTTTAGACTCTTAGGCTCTACCTCACTGGTATTTATATAGATCATCATAATAATTCAGGAAAGTTGAGTAGCAGACTAAGATGTTTTACCAGGTAAAGAAGACAGGTAGAGACTGCTGTCTGCTTGGGTTCGATTCAGCAAATGTTGAAGTTCATTACGTCTTCAGCTCATATGATGTTGTCTCTCTGGTGAGCTGTGCTGGCCACAGCCTTGACAGGAGCAGAGCCAGTGACACACCCGGGACCATAGGAAGGCCCACAAGGCAAAGCAGACAGAAAAGTGTGATTCAACCCTCTGAGGAGAGAGAATAAGACATGGTTTATGACACTTTGTTGGGGTTTTCTTTTGTATTATAGCTACTTAGGGGCCACTTCCACCTATGATGCAGCCAAAGTTTTGGCCAAAAAGGGGGATGCAGCATCACTTAGAACAGCTGCAGAGCTGGCCGCAATCGTAGGAGAGGAGGAGTTGTCTGCTTCGCTGGCTCTCAGATGTGCCCAGGAGCTGCTGCTGGCCAGGAACTGGGTGGGAGCCCAGGAAGCCCTGCAACTCCATGAAAGTCTAAAGGTCAGTCTATTGTTTCATCTCCTGATATTTGAGAGGGAAAGGCCTTGAATCCTATAGTCGAATTCCAAGTGGATAAGCTGTGCCAATTTGGCAGATATCCTTATAAGTATCCGACAAGCCCTGCCATACTCTTCCATGGAAGTACAGTGGCTTATCAGTTGCCATATTCAGAATAAGGTGATGTGCTTGTTTGTGGTATTTCCCATCACTTATCAGTTCGTGCATAACATCTATGAATGGGCTTCAGTCAGCCCAGACCCTGGGTTGGCAGTTGAGTATTTCTTCATTGATGTCGTCGGCACAATTTTCTTTGAAGAGGAAGAAAAGCTGGTCTTTAATAGAAATCATGGTGCTCTGCTGCTAGCACCCCTTCTTCAGCTGGAAGCCGTAAACAAGTGTGGGGAACTCAAAATGGTGCTTTATTCCCACCTAGTTAAAAAGGAGTAATCTACCACTGCCTTTTCTCGTACAACAGAACTGGGATTGTTTTTAAAGTATTAGCACTCTCGTTTAGTTTCCAGAGCATGTAAACATTTGGTCCATTTTAGATGACTTTACCTGTTGGATTCTAACCTGAACTTTCTGAAGTTCCTCCGTCTCTAGTAGAGTAAATGGGCCGAAAGTCAGTTCCTAGCTGAGCTTTCAAAGCCCAAGGAAGATGCTAGGTGATGAGGCAGCCTTCTGGGAACTACAAATAAAAGTGAGGCAAAAACAGAAGAACTGTCAAAGATAGTGTCACTTGGTATATTATATATTAAATGACCAGATCTAGGAGGGATTTTAATTTATCGACAACCAAAAAACATTTTCAGAATGGTTATTGGCATTTCATTCTTTCTCTTAAACCACATCCGTAATAAAGCAAGAAAAGCTATAGCCTTATACTAAATATTGTACTGATAAGGGCTGTGTCAGCTGTATGGAACAAGGAAGTCTTACCTGAGAAAAGATTGTTATTATTCTGGAGTATATAAGGAATCTCATGCCAACTGAAAAATCCAGCGAAAATAAAGATTTTCCAGGCCTTTTCTCTGTGCTTCTGTTCTCTTCCAGCTGACTCTGTTTGTGAAATCTACGTGGACTTGACTCATAAGGTGCGCCCCAGCCCTCAGAGTTCCTCAGCTTGTCTGCTCCAGCTCCTTCTGTCCAGTATACTTCACCTCTTTATTTCCTAGCCTGAAGCTTGCACAGAGACAATCTGACGAATCCAGCTCGTCTTTTCCCACACTGGTCTGCAGATCTTAGGTGGCTGGCCTGTATGGAGCTTAAATTGTCGTGGATTGATGTCCTTTCTCTTGTGTAACAATTCCTCTCCTTTGTTGTCGGGTTCCAGGGTCAGAGACTAGTGTTTTGCCTTCTCGAGCTACTGTCCAAACATCTGGAGGACAGGCAGCTTTCAGAGTGCAGAAGCTCCTCCTCTTATCATGCTTGGAGCGCAGCCACCGAAGGGCCCTTGGAGGAGAGGGTGATTGCAGTGTGGAAGAGCACCTTTGGCCTTGATGCCCCAGGGCAGTATCAGGCAGCATTTCAGAAGCTCCAGACCATCAAGTACCCATCTGCTACAAATAACACTCCCTCCAGACAGGTACCGCATCTGCGCCAGCATGGGATATTGGTCACGCAGTAGGAAGACTTCCTTAATTGTGTCTAATATTATAGGGAAACAAGCAGAATGCCAGTTAGGACTTCAGAAGAGACTAAGGCAGGTCCAGGCAACCTGGGAAATCCCTTCAGGTGAATTAAAGCCCGTTAGCTTTGAGATTAGTCTTAGATTCACTTAAAAAAAAAAAAAAGTTTAAAGATATGGAAAACCACAGAGAATGACATAGCAAGTACCCGTCACCCAGAGTTAAATGTTCACATTTTTGCTTCACAGGATTTCTTGATTGGTTGGTTAGTTGATTGATTGTTTACTTATTTGTTATGAAAGAAATACAACTTGACAGATAAAGTAGAAGTCCTTCTTGTTCCCCACTCAGTCCCAGTCAAAGGCAGTCCCTGTATCGGATCAGCTGTAGTATTTTGCGATTTGCTTAATTCACTGACCATTGTTTGTCAGATCTATCCTGTTGATACAAAGAAGTCAAGTTGATGCATTTTAACTGCCATAGCCATTCTATTATTACACCTCAATTTATCCACTTTCTCTTTTTAAAACAAGAGGAGACATGATTATATTTTTGAGGAATGAGATTTCCTCAAATGGTATATAGTACTTTGAGATTCAGCAACAGTGAATTTCAAAAGCATTATACTGAGTGGAAGGACCAAGAAGCAAAAGACTGCATACTCTTAAGATTCCATTTAAATGAATTCTGGAAAGGGCAGAATTAAAGTAGCAAAAAATCAATGGTTGCTAGGGCTGGGGAGAGGGGGCTGACTACCAAGGGTCACATGGGAATATTTGGGGTTGATGAAAATATTCTCTGCCTTGGTTGTGCTGATAGTTATAGAACTATGTATGTATGTCAAAACTCATTAAGTTGCACACTTAAAATTACTAAATTTTAAATATTACCTGTTTCTAAAAAGAAAAATTACAACATTTATAAAAGTTCCAGATTCTTTGTTTTACTTAAATGCAAATGTTCGAGCATTTTGTGACTTGAAGAATTTATCGCCAGACAATGTGCGTTCCAGTGCAACTAGATATGAAAGTTTCTGATAGGAAAGTAAAAGCAGGAGATAGGAAGACCTTTCCTAAACGGTGCAGTTAGTAGGAGCATTTCTGGTGTCCTCAGTACATGCTTTGGGCGGATGTTTAACTGAGACTCCTGGTTCCTCCTCCAGCTCCTGCTTCACATTTGCCACGACTTGACTTTGGCGTTGCTGAGCCAGCAGGTGGCCTCCTGGGATGAGGCCGTGAAAGCACTGCTTCGAGCTGTGGTCCGGAGCTATGACTCGGGAAACTTCACCATCATGCAGGAAGTCTACTCTGTCTTTCTTCCTGAGGGTAAAGGCCTACCACCTCTGCCTGGAGCATGCCCACTAGTAAACAATATAGCTGCCACCCGATGGCACAGCACCAGGAACACACAGGTTCTTAAAAGAAACAGATTGGCCAGTTAGGTCATTTTAGTAGAAAGTCAAGAGATAGTCAGTAACTGAGCTCTTTTCTTTTGTCTGCCTTACAGCCTTCTACATACTTTGCACACAGTCACTTTAAAAGAGAGAGTAATGTCACAAATAAGTCAGAATGGAGACCACCAGTTGCCATTGAGTCAACACCAACTCACAGTGACCCCATGTGTGTCAAAGTAGAACTGTGGTTTCAATGGCTGATTGTTCAGAAGTGGATCACCAGCCCTTTCTTCTGAGGTGCCTCTGAGTGAACTCGAACTTCCAACCTTTTGGCTAGCAGCTGAGCACATTAACAGTTTACACCAACCAGGGACTCCAGAGAATGGAGAAACATAACAAAATTCCTTGGGCTGCAGGATTAGCCACTGAACTAGAATAATTTTGAATTTTTCAGAAGCACTCTTGGATCATAACCCCAGAGCATTCAGTTCACTAAGACAGATGGAATACTTTCTGATGACTAGCCTGTAGCAGTGAGAACATTGTCCGAAGTCAGGAAATGTGTAGCTCCAGCTGGCTTTTGGTGGGAGACATGTGGTCCCATGGATCACGCTGCTATCCTTTATTTTGGAATCTGCGTCTTAGATGGTAGAAAGCAGAACATGAGGGCAGGAGGCCAGATTTCTGGCAGATAAAGAAAGGTACAACCCAAAATCGTTTTCTTCTTCTCCTAGGCTGTGATCACCTAAGAGAGAAACTGGGTGACCATCAGGCCTCTGGCACAGCAGCTTTCAAAAGTTTGGAGGCCTTTTTTCTTTACGGACGCCTGTATGAATTCTGGTGGTCTCTCTCCAGGCCTTACCCTGAATCCTGTGTCTGGGTAAGTGTTGATCACAGGAGGAAAACTGTTGAGCACAGCCAGCAGTTGGATGATGCCAGCCCTGAAGAAGCTGACCCTGTGGCTTCCTGTCAGCTAGAGCTAAGCAGGCCCCCAGAACATGACTTGAGACTCATGGAAGAAAGTGAGAGAGTGCTGAGTGCTTGTAAGGAGCTCTTTTCAGAAAGGCATGCCAGTCTCCAGAACTCACAGAGAACCATTGCTGAAGTCCAGGAGACCTTGGCAGAAATGATCCGCCAGCACCAGAAGAATCAGCTCTGTGAGTCCACAGGGAATGGTCCTGACAAGAGGGAGTCTGAGCAGGAAGGAGAACGGTCCCCCTCTAGTCCTCAGAGCCAGTGGTAAGTACTGAGTCACGTACGAGATGGAATTGAAAATACTGTGCCGAATTGTCATATAACAAGATAAAAATAAGTACATGATGATTTGAATGAGGTCATTTGGAAGCAGCATGATGTAGTGATGAAGGCACAGGCTTTGGAGTTGGACATGGGTTCTAATCCTGGCCTTGCTGTGTGACCTCATACAAGTTCTTAATAGTTTCCTCATTTGTAAAATGGGGTACGAGCCCCTACCTCAGGTGTTTTGAGAAATAGTGTTTTTCGTTTGTTTTATACTACCACAAAAAGCAGACAGGAAGGGTAACATGCAAAACTGCACACTGAACTGTGAAGATCGCAGATGATCCGAATGCCAGGGGAGGACAGGAGCCAATTACCCATCACTGTAGAGCTGAGCTTGCTTTACCATTGGCACTCTGCCCTAGGGTTTTACGGTGATTAACAGTTACTGGTTGGTTACTACGCTGAGTGCCTTTTACCGTGACTATGGCCCTCTGCACAGGGACTGGAATATAGTAAATAGTGCAGTCAGTAAACTTAGAGCTATTATTACTAACTTAAAAAAATAAAACTACGAAACCTTGAAACCCCTATTTTTAGTCCTACAATACTCCCATTGAAAGCATGAATCAGAGACTGAAGTCACTTGTCTAGTAAGTTGCCACATTCTAGGCAACTGTAGGCTTGGTTTTTATAACAAGAAAAACTAAAGAGTTCTCTGACCAAGTGGTTGTTAACCTTTGGATTACAGGACCCTTTGAGAAACTTAAGACACCCTACCCAGAAAAATGTGCATCCGTACATCTGCAAGTGACTGGCTCAGTCTAACTACCCCCCAGAAACCCAGGCCCTCTGTGCTCTGCTCAGTCATATGCTCTGAAAGTCATCCCTCACTAGGACTGTATGTCTAAGATCTGGGAATTAGGAAAAATATAATGGGCAGTCATACTGCATTTTGAAAATTTTGTTTTATTTCACATCACATTAAATTACTGTCTGTTGACCTTTGTATTTAAAGACGCAGAGATAAAGAGTCAGGTAACAATAGAATTTTTATTTGTAGGATAGTAATAAAGACAAAAATTACCTGGGGAAGGCATGACTTATACTATCTTTTTATTAGTAGTAAAGAAGAAAAAAATGAACCAGTTTCCCTGCCTGAATTAACCAAAAGACTTACAGAGGCAAATGAGAGAATGGCTAAATTTCCTGAGAGTATTAAGGTAAGAATTATAGCAGTTCATCTGGTAAAACATTACGTTTTTGTATTATCAGCTCAGTATACCAAATTCTTAGGGACCATCCACTTCTCAGTGCAGTTACTGAACTCTGCACATAGATGTGTGTTCAAAATGTTAGGATCCAGTTCCCTTTGGTTAGCACAGATGTGAGAATTACTGGCCACACAAGCAGTCCTAGACCTCAGAGAAACCAAACACTTTGTAGTTGTGTGGATAGAAGCAAAACCAAAAGTGGTAGCATGTATCTGATAGGTTACAGTTAGGTTTGGATGTGGGCCTAACCGCAATAGAAGCATCCTTTTTGGAGTTGACTTAGTTGGGCTTTAGAAAAGATTGTGTCATTTGAGAAGGACATCCAGTAGCCATCCCAGCTTTGAGTATTGTCTCGCCTTAGAGTAACAGATGAAGGGCAGAAAAGGGCCTATAAGATGGTGCCTGAGAAGTGTCAGTAGGTGGAATCTTGCTGTTATGGATGCGTCTTGTGCAGGCGTTTGCGGTTCTTTTGCGAATACTTCCTTTCTCAATCCTGTGTCGTCTTTCAGAGCTATCCCTTCCCAGATGTGCTGGAGTGTTGCCTCGTCCTGCTTCACATCAGGTCCCAGTGTCCTGGCTGTGTGACCCCAGAAATGCAGGAACAGGCTGAAGAGCTCCTCCACAAATACGGCAACTCTAGAGTTTACAGAAGACATTGCCAGGCCTGCACGTGAACTTTCAAGGACCTTCAAGAAACTGTGCCAAATTCTGAATGTTTGGCACCTTTCACCTCTGCAGTCACACTACGCCACATATTTACTCTGATCCCTAGATTCTTTTGCAGTTACCCAAAACAGTATATATGAGGGGCAAGTTGGCATCAACACTGCCCTCAGACAGAGCAGAATCTGACTTGGTTATAGAGTTGGATTCTTTGGACTTAATTATGGTTTCCTACTGGAGGAAAGAGTGTGAAAAGCCAGTAGTAGTTACTCAGAAGGTACCCGTGGAGTGAGTGTTGGTCATCTCTAAAGCCTTATGCAGGTTTCACCCAAAGAGGAGAAACATTTTTAATCACCCAAAGTGTTATCTTAAACACAAGCTACCTTTCTAAATATTTTGCCTAATCGTAAACATGTCATTCTTGGTAGAGATAGAATTGCTGCATTCTTTGGCTATTGGTATGATTTTTTTAGTTGTGTTTTTGTTAACATGGGTCCTCCCCCTCTACCCATTCAGAGATTGAAGTTTGAATGTGAAATAGGCCTTTTACCTATCATGTTGACTATTTATCCTGTCTGAACTTTCAATCAAAATTTTGGTTTTGTTTTATGTAATTGTTTATTTGGACAAATCATTTACTAAAGCTTGAGAAGAACAGATAACTGGCTCACATGTGTCTTATCCTTTCTGTTCTATAAGAAATGATCGATGATCAAACAGCTCAGGAAGAGAGCACTGTGTCACTGGCTCTTAATCTTTTTTGGATCACAGGACCCTTTGAGAATTAGATGAATGCCACAGACACTCTTTGAAGAAAAATGCATATTCCTAATTTTGCTTACTTTCAGATCACTGGACTCCAATTTTAGAATAATGGAGCTATAATACTAAATTATAAATCCTTTCCTTTTTATTTTATTTTTTTTAATGAGCACTCTCTTGAGGTGTGTCTTTCTTGTGGTTATTGAAACAGTTGAACAGAGACAGATGTTTCTGTACTATCCCAGTTGCTGGAATGTAAAAATCAGGTGGGTATGAGAGGGAGTATTCCTCCTCAGTAATTGAACTGTTTTCTTTTGGGATTCATTGTGAAGGCTTTTCTGCTTGACTGTCCAGTTTATTTTTCAGTTAGTTACTAGCGTTGGGGTTGTTGTGGACAGCACGAATGAAATGTCATTAACAAGAACTCTTATCTAGGAAGGAAAAGGTTTAAGAGGCAAAATTCAAAGATCTGACTTACTGATTTTTTTTATTAGAGCTAGCTGTCAAGTTTAAAAAGGTGCTATGCTCTAAAATGGAAATATGGTAGAATTTAGACCCTCCTAGTTCTTGACACAGTTAACTATAGGAGGAGGATGTATTGATATTGGGTTGGAGAATCCTCTTGTTTGCAAAGGTAAATAGGCATAGCTAGATGGAGAACTGGGTACCATTTCTCAGTCTTTGTTAAAACGAACAGCGTCACCTACAGAGATGGAAAAAAAAATTATTCCCTTTCAGTCGAGCACAGAGCAGTATTATTAAACTAGAAACTGTAAATGCACTTCTCTTAACTGGTTTGTGATTTACCGAAATCATTACCTCTCGGTGGAGAAATTGTGTGTACTCCTTGTTACTGCTTTGATAAGAACAAGAATTACTACTTCACAGCTAAGCAATAAAACTACCCAGTAGCGTAAGAATAACAGAAATGACACAAGCCTATTTCTTCATAAACTTCTCTTTCCAATACTGAATAATGTCTTCAAACTATTCTAATTCGAATGAATGGTTCTCATTTATTTCTCCCTAATGACCGGAAAATGAGAACTACAAAGAGCCAAAGCACTGAGGGGTTGAATCAAACTTCCAAAAATCATTTTTGGTCCTTAATCCCCCACCGAAAGTATAATTTTCTCTCTCTCCTCTACCTTCACTGTAGTCCAAAGCACCAACTTCTGTTAGCCAGATAACTGCAGTCACCTCCCAACATCTCTCTGAATCTGCTCTTGCTTACCTTGTCCACATGGCAGTGACTGTTTTAAATTACAAATCAGTTTATTCCCTGCTTTAAGAAACTTTCAGTAGTTTCCCATTGCTCTTAGGAAAAAAAGATTAAAATCTTGAATGTGGCTCACAGGCCCTGCCTGGTTTGCCGCTTTTGCCTCTTGGACTCCTTTGAACACTCATCCATCCTTGGAGATTCCATCCACACCAGTCTTGGCTGCTGGAACCCAAGTTCCTTCTTTACCTCAGAATTTTTAGCCATGCTGTTCCTCTGCCAGCCTGTCTCATCCTCATCTTTTAGCTCTCAGTTTAAATGTCCTTTCTCTGAAAAGACGATCCCTGAACCTCAACCTGAGTAACATCAGTGTCTTATACTTTAGTAAAATTCACAAATTGTATGTGTGAATTATTTACTGCTTGGCAACACATTATAAATTCCAGTGAGGATAGAGATGATGTCTTCAATGTACTGTTTTAATCCCTAGCACCTAGTGAGTGTCTAATGGGGCCAAAATAAACTTGAGAATTAAAGGAAATAATTTTCTTCATTAATAGTTTGGACTTCAAGGATCTAAACCGAGCTAATTCGTACTAGTACTGGCTGACGGCTAAGCTTATGCTTGGTGTTAGACCTTATTGGGTTAGAACACTTAACGTGGCAGTGTGTGTGGAGGGACTGAATAGTTAGAATTTTCTTGGTTACCCGTCAGCACCTCCTTTCTGAGAATAACCGCTCACATAGCCCTTGTTGTGTTCTATTGAGTCTCTTCCGGCTCAAAACAATCCTATAAGACAGGGTAGAACTGCCCCATAGGGTTTCCCAGGCTGTAATCTTTACAGGGAAACCCCGGTGGTACAGTGGTTAAGCGCTATGGCTGTTAACCAAAAGGTCGGCAGTTCAAATCCACCAGGCGCCCCTTGGAAACCCTATGTGGCAGTTCTACTCTGTACTATAGGGTCACTATGAGTCAGAATCGACTTGACAGCAGTAGGTTTTTTGGGGGGAGGGGGAGGGTTAATCTTTATAGGAGCGGATAGCCAAGTCTTTCCCCCCCCCAGAGCCACTGGTGGGTTCAAACCAACCAACCTTTCAGTTAGCAGCCAAACTCTTACCCACTGTGCCACGAGGGCTCCTCACATAGCCTTGTGTGCACTTGGACACAAACCAAAGTTCTTGCCAGTTTTAATAGACTTGGGCTCTTTTTTTTTTTTTTCCAGTTAGCAAAACTTATTTTTTGTTAAGAATATACACGGCAGAACATACATCAACAGTTTCTGCATGTACAATTCAGTGACATTGATTAAATTCTTCAAGTTGTCTAGTCATCCTCATCCCCCTTTTCGGAATTGTTCTTCCCATGTTAACATAAACTCGCTGCCCCTTAAGGTTCCTATCTATCAAGTTCTGTTGTCAGTTTGATCCCATATAGTTCTTAAAAGAGCACAGTGCTCAAGGCACATTCTTTATGAATCAAACTGTTGGGTTTGGGTTTAAAGACTTAAAGTTATTCTTGGTTTAAGATTTAAAGATCATCTCAGGGCAATAGTTTCAAGGGCTCGTTCAGCCTCAATGGCTCCAGAATGTCTGGATTCCATGAGAATTTGAAATTCTGCTCTGCATCTTCCCCTTTTGATCAGGATACTTCTACAGAATCTTTGATCAGAATGTTCAGTAATGGTAACAGGGCACATCCAGTTTTGGTCTCATGGCAAAGGAGGCAGTTGGTTATGGAGCCACACATTGCATTTCTTCTTCGTATTCCTGAATCTCCTCAGTTGCTCCAGGCGAATAAAGACCAGTTGTACCTTGGATGGCCATTTGCAAGCTTTTAGACCATAGGCACTACATAACGAACTAGGAGGTAGAACTGAAACACTAAACACTGTAATAGGCCAATTAACTGGGAAGATGTCCCATGAAACCATGATCCTAAACCTCCAAACCAAGAAATCCAACAAATCCCGTGAGGCATTGGTTGCACATAAGCAGCCTCAGAAGCTTTTTTGTTTTTGTAAATACAATATTTTTTACAGGTGTAAACCTAGTGATATTTGCTAGTTGTGCGACCCTTACCGTTAATCCATGTAATTTTTCCATCACTGTAAACCAGAACTCAGTGCTCCATGAGCAATAACTCTCTCTTTTCCCCTTACACCCCTGGTAACCACTAATAAACTTTGGTCACTATACATCTGCCTGTTCTTGCCTTTTTATATGAGGTTATATGTCTTTTTGTCATTGGCTAATTTCACTCAATAATGTCTTCAAGCCCTGTCCCTGTTGTAGTACGTATGAAGACTTCATTTCTCTGAGTGGTATACCACTGTTACATATATACTTTTTGTTTATCCATTCATCCATTGATGAGCATTTGTTTCCACTTTCTGGCTATTGCGAATAGTGCTGCAGTGAACATTGGTGTACATAAGTTATTGCTGGTTTCAGGTCCCTTGGGTTTGTGCTCTTTTTTTATCACCACTTTAATAAGCTGTGTCTTATTCCTCCCATGCCATGACCAGACTACCCCTCCCACTCAACACTGAGTTCAACTCTCCATCTTAACATTTCTCCTCACATGTAAGAGTTTGTCCTCAACTATGGCAAAGATAAATTCCCCATTTTGATCCAAGTTTGGAAGGTTATCTGTTTAAGGCTCAGTCACCAGCAGGCCAAAGCACCTTGGTTGTGAACCACTGGCCCATGCTGCTTTTATCCCAAATCTTATAGTGAAATGCCTTTAGCTCTTTGTATATGTGAGCATCCCAGTCAAAATCCTAGATCTGCGCTTATACCTGACTTCTTACAACCCCACATCTTCTGTGCCAACATAAAGGGCTAGAAATGGTCCTGAGCAAAGTGGAGGGTGTCAGACGTTCAGTCTGTCTAAAGGATTTTCACTAATTAACAAGCTGATCCAACATGTAAGAGTAGCTCCAGGAAATAAACTCTTTTCCTAGTAAGGCCCAATGATCAGCAGGGACTGTGAGGTGGAGAGGCAATTCCATGTACACAGTTGCTCATTAAAAACCTACAATGTGTGACAAGCCAACTTGGGGAAAATGGGGGCAAGCATTTGAGGATAAACAAGATGCTTCGATATCACTGAAGTCAGATGACCATGCTCCAGAGCTAACGATTGATATTTATAAAAGACCAACCTTTATGCCAGTGTTTAAAAAAAAAATCTTTATTTTACAAAATTAAAAACATAAATAATATTTACAAGCATCTTAAATACCAGCTTATAATACTTGACATTTTTTATTAATCATTTCAAATTGGGTTTCCTGTAAGTTTTTAAAATGTAAGACTATTCATCCACTTCAGTGAGTTACCAGTTTTAATTTCTATCACTCTAAAGGGATTTTTGGTTTTTTTATTTGTCCATACTGTAGTCATCCAAAAAATAGTGTACTTTTTAAATGACTAGCTTAAAAAAAAAAAAAAAAGGTCCTGAGCTTCCTCCCCAGTTGTGGGATACTACTCCAAGAGAACTCTATCAACAAAAATCAAATTCCTTTACTGCCCTGTTAACTTGTAACTACTAGAATTTTTTAAAGACTCACATTTCTGGTACTCACAATAATCATCTCACCAGCATCAAGTTTGCTGAAAGGAAAAGTAGGGAAAACAGAGAGGAGAGGTGAGAGAACACAGATGACCACCTGAAATCACATTACTGAAAATACAACAGATTTATGACCCATAAATCTGGTCTAATTCATTTCCTTCAGGATCAAATCCAGGATATTTTATTATATGAAAACTTAAAATGATTTCAGATGGTACACACGTGACAGATCTCTGTGGCACAATGGAACACAGACTTCAAGACACCTAAGTGGTAACTTGATACCCATTATGAAGTTTCTCATGAGGAGTGGAGTAGAATGTCTGCTTTCAAGAAAAGTTTTCATTATCTGGTCTTCAAATTTCAGCACTGAGCAATTCATTAGTACAGGTACATAAAGCAAGACCACCAAAGTGTGAGGAAAGTAGATGTCCTCAAGAGGGTCAAAAAATTTAAAAAGAAAGGAAAGGAAGACAACATTTATAACCCACTTCACAAGAACACCATTTTGTTCCATTTTCCCTGGAAGCCCTCAGCTCAGCTGAGAATCATAGCAAAAAGTCTTCACCCTCAGAGATTAGTAACAAATTTAAAAGAAAAAGAATGACAACAGGTAAGAGTTATATACATTTTACTAATTTGTTTCTGACTTGTCCTAGATATTTAAAAAGGTGTCAAAGGAACCATGGATGCTGGTGGCAGGAGGCAACTGGAGAAGAGAGGCTTGGGGATGAGGAATAGGAAACACTTGTTTACAAATTCAGAGTAAATGCCCCTCTTCTAGATCTAAAATAAAGACGTCATTTGTCTTCGGTAAAACGGAAGTCTTTCTGCTCGACACAGATGGTAGGTACAGCTTGCTCAAAAGAAGCACTTTCTCTCAGGGAAGGAGGCAAGTATGCAGAGACCAGTCAGCACGGTCAGCACCACTCTGGGGCAGGCCCCCGCCCCGGCAGAGCTCCGCCGCCATCACTGCTGCATGTTGTTGATGATGGCCAGGATGCTCATCTTCTCCTGGGCAGAGTCAACATCCTCATTCTGCTTCTGGGCCACGCCCGTGCCGAGACCATAGAGCCGCCCACAGTACTTGGCATCATCAATACTGTCCTCAAAAAATAACTGCAGAAAAGGACAGAGAACTCAAGGTGAAAATCATGCCGAGATTCAAAATCTAAACACCACCACATCAGCACCTCTCAGCTCTCTTAAATCCCCGGAAATCTAGCAAACCAGAAACTGGGACAGAAAGGCCCCCGACTTTTCCTACACATAGTCTTTTCACACTCTCTTCTCTAAATACAAACTTTCCTTGTTGAACAGACGTATCCTTCCAGGAGTTCTTTCACTGCTGCTATTCAGTACAACTGGCCCATCTCTGGAGCCCTGGTGGCGCAGTGATTAAGAGCTCAGCTGCTAATCAAAAGGTCGGCAGTTTGAATCCACCAGCTGCTCCCTGGAAACCCTATGGAGCAGTTCCACTGTGTCCTACAGGGTTGCTCGGAGTCGGAATCGACTCGATGGCAACGGGTTTTTTGTTTGTTTGGCCCATCTCCGCCACCCTTCTCTTTAACAGGCAGTTGCAATGGCTAAGAGCTCGGGCTCTGGACTCAGACTAACTCATTGTGTGATGTTTACAGATTCACTTCAACTCTTTTTAAGTCCCACCTATAAAATAGGGTTGGTATTCTAATAGAGTTGTGATGAGGACACTAAGCACTTACAGCAGGGCATCTCAACCTCAGCACTACCAGGCTGGGTAATTCTTTGTTGCAGGGGGCTGTCCAGTGTACTGTAGGATGTTTAGCATCATCCCTGGCCAACAGCACCCCCCCAGTAATGAAAACCAAAAATGCTTCCAGATATTGCCAATGTCTCCTCAGGACGCAAAATTGCCCCCAGTTGAGAGCCAGTGACTTCGATCATTGCCCCATACATAGTAATGATAGCAGCTGGCTGTAGTTTATGATTAAGAGTAAGAGAAAAGCTATTCCCTTTCCCACGTTCCTGGCTCTGAAAAGGAGCTCCACCTTTATACATATCAGTTAATTTTTCGAAGCAGCTTCTCACTCCCTCTACCTCTTTCTTCAACTACATTTTTAAACCCTGAGTGGGTGAGTAAGGAAACTAAAAGGAAATTCAGTCCTTTCACTAATATAAAAACCAAAGCAAACCAGTTTCCTTCGAGTCAATTCCAACTCATAGCGACCCTATTAACAAATGTGTTCATACTACAGATATCAGAAGAAAAGCAAGTAACTGAAAGCAATTAGAGCCCCTTTGAACACTGAGTATATTCCAAACTTGAGCATCCTAAGTAGCATGCTTTTGCCTCTCAAACTACATTTAACATGTTAGATCTCCATAAAAGGAATAACAGAAAGAGCTTTCGAAGTGACCGTCAACTTCCAACAGAAAGCATGCATTTTCAACAAACCTCAGCCCACAGAGATTGCCCCTGCAGCCTTCGCAAGTTACCACAGATAGGCCCTGGGCTCCGACAGAGCTTACCTCTTTCATCCTGAAGAACGCCATCCCCGTCAGCAGTGAGTCCGAGCCTGCCTGGTGCTGCCTTCCAATTCTCTGCAAATCTAACTGATCTGCAACTTCCTGAAGACCTCCCTGGAGGACAAGGGGAAACAAAGGAATATTACAAACTCGGCATTCCTCTACCAGAGTCACCCAAGTCCACTCTTTAGCATGCTTCTTTTGATGGCACGGAGTGGAAACAGGCCATTTACTTAACACCCAGCAGCATCCACTTTCTAGCCCTGAGCTCTTTTCTTCTCTCCAAATATTAAATTGTTATAGTCCACATTTTGTTCCTTTCTTTTCTATATCATTAGTTTTGCCAGACCTCTATCCTCTGAAGTCCAAACTGCTGTAAAACAAGGTTGAGAAAATAGTAAATACCAGTTTAGATGGCAAACCTCATATGTCAACAATTATTAGGGTAATGGATTCTTAACTTCTACAATTAAGAACTCTTTTGAGAATCCGGTACACTGAAAATCCCACCTCTAACAAATTGCCCCCTATTTCACTAGGTTCACGGGCCTCAGGTGAAGAATGCCTGCCTTAGCATGAAGGCTGCAGAGGGCTGCCACACAAATCCCCGGGCCAATCAGCTCCCTGTTACATCCTGTCTAGCACAGTGTTGGCAGCTAGCAGGCACTCAAAAAATGCATGCTGAACAAATAGTGATAAAGCAAAATGACAAGTTTTGTTTTGTTTTTTCCTCTCCTTTTTTATGTTACTGGTATTAGGAATAATATTATATACCTTAAGATTTTTGCAACTCTTCATCAGGTATTTCACATCATAAATAGATGGGAAGAAAAGGTTCAGAATATGAAAGAATTCATGTTCCTCTTCAGGCAAACGAGAATCCGTAAGGAGCTTTACCATGTAGCCAAAGTCGTAGCCACTACGAGGAGAGAATTAGGCACTGAGGTTGAAAAGCAGCAGCCATCGGGCTACAGCACTCAACAACTCTGTCTCCAAACTTACAATACTGCCTCATGTTATGGATTCTTGCAGTCTTACCTTCCAAAGTAGTTTACCCTATTGAAATCTGAAGTTTCTGTTAAATAACAGACTCATATGAGAGATATCAAAGAGAACTCAAGGGTTTTCAAATGTAAGTTTTGTTCATCAAAAACTCAAAAATATTGAAAAAGTAAATTAACATCTCCTGTGAGGAATCTGGAGCCCTGGCAGCACAGTGGTTAAGAGCTCGGCTGCTAACCAAAAGGTTGACAGTTTGAATCCACCAGCCGCTCCTTGGAAACTCTATGGGGCAGTTCTACTCTGTCCTACAGGGTCGCTATGAGTCGGAATTGACTCAACGGCAACAGGTTTGGTTTTTTGGTTTATGGGGAATCTGGAAGGCTCCAGGACAGCCATCTAAAAGGCAGGAAAAAGAGGGCCAATTCTGCCATCGTCCCAACCCTCCACCTTTTCACAGGGATATACACCCCGGTGGCCAATCACAGACCCTGATACTGTGTGAAACAAATCAGTATGAGTGCCAAAACATGAGCAACAGTTAACCACTTCAACTTAATAACTGCTACTGATCAAAAGAACAGAGCCAACTGGACCACAAAAAATGCAAGGAATTCAATCCCCTGCTCTCGTGAGACCCACAGCAGTAGAGAGGGTACACATTCTCTGGGACTGACCTGTGAAATGAAAGCCATTTGACGTTGTCACAGAGAACCACCCCCGATGTCATAAGCAGCTCTGCAAAGTGCAATGTGTCAATCCCTTCCTCTTCATGTTTCTGGAACTGTAGTCCTGAGTTAGCAAGGAGATCTATGGAATCCTGGGAGTACATGTCCTCTCTAAAAAACAGGGTATTCACTCATTAGCCGGTAGATAATGTAAGAGAAGTAGCAGACAACAATGTTACCATCACCTTACCAACCAAATCAACAATAAAAAAGTTATTCCTGAGCTATCAAATGCCCTTAATGTCCAGTTAAACAAAGCAGTATTTAAGAACCGAGCCTAATAAATACACTCATACCTCCGACAATCAGCACAAGTCTCCCCAAAATCTCCCTCTTGAAAAATTACATCATTTGCCCACTATAGGAAAGGTTTCAGATTCAACTGCCCTTCATTAGCACCCGCTCTAAACCTTATTTCTATTATGACAGGTATAATGACCTTGTTTTACAGATAAGGAAACAATTACAGGAGGTGAAATAACTGACCCAAATTACCCAGCTAGGAAATGGCAAAACTGCAAATCAACAAACTTTGATCTACTAACTACAACTGGGGACTTGCCTTTTTTTTTTTTTTAAAGGGGGCTTTAAAACCAAAAACCCACTGCCTTTGAGTCAATTCCAACTCATTGCGATCTGACAGGACAGAATAGAACTGCCCCATAGGGTTTCCAAGGCTGTAATCTTTATAGAAGCAAGCTGCCACATCTCCCATGGAGCAGCTGGTAGGTTCGAACCACCAACCTTTTGGTTAGCAGCCCAGTGCTTAACCACTGAGCCACCTGGGCTCTTAGGCAGCTTTATTGAGACATAATTCACAAACAATTCGCCCTTTTAAAGTGTATAATTAAATGATTTTTAGTATATTCAGAGCGGTGCAACCATTACCACAGTCAATTTTAGAACGCTTTCATCATCCCAAAAAGAAACCCGATACCCATGAAGCAATCATTCCAGTGTCCCGCAACCCCCACCTCCTCCTGCTCTAGACAACCACTAATCTACTTTTTCTCTCCATGGATTTGCCTATTCTGGACATTTAATATAAATGGAATTACACAATATTTGCTGTTTTGTGACTGGCATCTTTCATTTAACATAATTTTATCCATGTTGTACCATTTATCAGTACTTCATTCCTTTTTATTCCTCAAGAAGATTCTCTTGTATGGACAAACCACATTTACCCATTTTTCAGTTCACAGGCATCTGAACTGTGTCCACTTTTTGGTTATTTTATAAACAATGCTATTATGAACATTCATGTATAAATTTTTGTGTGGAGATACTGCTTTCATTTCTCTTGGGTATATGCCTAAGAGTAGAAATGCCAAGTTATATGGTAGCTCTATGCTTGACATTTGGAGGAACTACGGAATTATTTTCCAAAGTAGCTGCACCATTTTACATTCCCACCAGCAATGGACAAGGGCTCCGATTCTCTACATTCTTGCTAACATTCATTTTCTCTTTCTTTTTGTTTTTTCTTCTAAATTAAGGCCATCCTGGTTAATGTGAAGTGATACCTCACTGTGGTTTTGATAGGCATTTCCCTGATGACCAGTGATGTTGAACGTCTTTTCATGTGTTTATTGGCCATTTGTGTATCTTCTTTACCTTTTGCCCATTTTTAACTGGGTTATTTGTCTTTTAAATGTTGAGCTGTAAAGTGTTCTTAAAGGGAGACTTTAATTCCTGAGGTTCCCTATTCTATCCTCTGCCTGACTGCTCCATCCAACCCCTACCTGGGTCAGTGGAAATAAAACTTACAATTAATCAAATCAATCAGAAATCATAGTCTGTACATAAGTACAGATCTAAAAATAGCTGAGAAGTGTCTCAGACACTTACGTAAGATTGAATTTGAAGTTGAACTGCCAAGTGTTGATTCCAGAAGGATATTCTCCCTTCTCATTCGTAAAAGTAAGGCCCAGCTGGATAATTTTTAAAAGGTCAACATTGCACCGAAGAAGTTGATATTGGTAATCTATAGAACTCCGAAATTCACCAATTGGTCGCACCACAACACCTGGAAATTCTGTGTCCTAGAAAATGAGAAAGTCTTTCATCATAAGGTTTCACAGAGCAATAGATGCTGAACTGATAATTCATAAACAAAATTTTTACCTCAATTTATAAAAGTTATGTGACAAGCCCCCAAGCTTGGGCACAAAATCTATCTTAAAATACTGATCTCGCTGATATCTACTGAAGGAGCACTAGAATCAAGAAGCTTGGCACAACTTGGAGATCCTAAGCAGGATGTGAATAGAAGCAGTTTGAATAACTATAGTTGGATATACAAACAATTATGAACATTCTAAGTTGAGAACAACATATGAATAAAAATACAAGTATATGAAAGTAAAACAGTAATTCAGAAAAAAACATAAATAGCCTAGTTTAGCTTGAGTAAAAGGACTGGAACAAGATCGCAAAAAAAACCCAAACAACACCTGTTGCCATCGAATCGATTCCAACTCACAGCAACCCTACAGGGCAAAGTAGAACTGCCCCATATTCCAAAGAGCTCCTGGCGGATTTGAACTGCCAACCTTTTGGTTAGCAGCCATAGCCCTTAACCACTACGCCACCAGGGTTCCATGAAACAACATCATAGAAAGCTCTAAATACCAAGCTAAGGACTTCATTCTATAACCTCTATCGCAGGAGTCACAAACTCTAGGCAGCTAAGGTGAAGGAGTAAATCAGGCTGTATATGAAGATGGTAACAAGTAACGGGGACGGGAGCAAGCTAGGGCACATGCCTCATCTAAAGGAAGCTCCTGATATCACCATGACATTTATCTCCCCCTCCAGCTACTCGGTACCAGGCGGGAATACGGACCCTATATTGCCAGCTCTTCCATTTTCCCAGAGATGCCAGAAATCTGGAATTTAAATGAGGTCTCTTGATTTTTAAATGCTGCCAACTAAAAAAAAAAATTAACACTATACAGTTACAGTCACCATATCTGTTGGGAAGATGTGCTCTATGGACTAATATAACTCCTGCTTTGAAGACTTCTGAACACTGAGTAACATTACAAAAAATCCAAGCTACTAAAGGTGACACCCTTCTCAAATACACTGGCTACCCTGATGTTTCATAAAAGCAATGCAACCTTCCATCAAGTTTATCGTGACTATAACGTAAATTTCTTTTGAAAATCTCACATTAAACTCATTTCCCAGGCCCACTCCAGAAGGTGAGTCAAAGAGAGCAGCGCCCTTTACCATGGCAATATAACTGTAACTGAGCACTATTTCTCGGATCTTCCTCATCTCTTCTTCCAGATTGCTGGCCCAGACTTCACAGATAACCTGGCTGTTCTCCACAAGTGCTGCAGGCATCCTGAAGAGACCTGAGAAGTCACTTTGCGCTGACTCTGTTAGAGGCCAAGCCAGACAATGGTTGAGCTGATCTGGATGGAAAAACATATATTGAAATCACTTAAGTTTACACACTGGCATAAGACGTCAACAAAACAATATTTTATCATCACTTCATCAGTTTAAGTTAAAACAATAAAACCATTATATTTATTCTCCATTGTTTATGATGGGAAAATGTGCCTTTGTCAAGACACACACACACACACAAACACACACACACAGACAGTTCTTTAACTGAAATTAACTACTTTTGCCTAAGCTGCTCTTTAACACAGAAATGAAACTACTACCCTAACCCAGTTTTTCAGCCTTCTCCAGGCTACACTAAACTAAAACCAAAATAGTCCCCTGTATAAGGACCACAAATATCCCCTTATCTGTGACTTTCACATCACTTTTCAGAGAGACCAAATCTTGGAAATATTTCTAGAAGAATCACGTTAGCCATTTTAAATGTACATGGGATCGCTGAAAGCCTGAAAAAAAACTCTCACATTAAGCTCTCATGCTATGTCCTTACACCCCGTGATTAATACGAGGATGAGGACTCTCCCCACCCCACAAAAAAAAGGAAAATTCTTTTCCCTACAATCCAAAAGGCAAATACAATTAGACACTAACTTAATATAGTGCCTCTTCAGATTTATGCAAATAAATCATGCAGTGAGGGGTTTAAATAGTTAAAAACCAATCTCATTTGCTAATCAGAACTTTTAAAAACCACAATGAAAATTAGAATTTGGCTTATTAATGTCCACTTTTAAACACACAATGTTGTAAAGCAACTGAACAGCAATTCAGCAGTAAGAATGGAGAAGATGGCAGATAAAGATAATTCAACCAGGAACAAAATGATTTATGAGAGGAAACTGAGGAGGGGAAAGTATTCTGCAAGATGAAATTCAATACACTAAGGCCTCAGAGTAATGTTGTTATTATAGCAAACTCAACATGAGCGGATTATTAAAAAAAAAAAGAACTTATCATAGGGTGTTTACCTATAAGACAACCCCACAGCAACGATCCTCAACACAATATGGGAATCCAGTGTATATATTCAGGGGAATATTCCTAGAAACGGCAAAATGAATGTGAGTTGATTTCCAAAGAACAATGCAAGGAAAATCTTTGCTTTTTACCTTGAAGATAGGCACATGTGAAAATGAGCATCTAGAACAAAACAAAACTGGCATCTCATCATTTCTCTAAGAAACTTCTGAGAAACCAATCCATTGGTGTGTCAGCAACCCTTGAAGATTCCATTTTTTTCACAGTATCCTGCACTTCTACAAATGTTTCTCTGAAATTACAGTTAAATCTAAGTGGACTATGTGGTATCTCCCCAACAAATACAGGCGAAATGGATTCTTAAAGGTAGCATCCATTTCTTCTCATTTTTAATACAGCCACGCACCACATAACATCTGTTTGGGCAATGTCCAACTGTATATATACCACCATGGTCCCATAAGGTTATAATACAGTTCAGAAATCCTGACTGGAAAACAGAACGTAGCAGACGTATCTAACATCAGTTAGTCAAATGTATGTCTTAGTATATAGTGTACCTTTCTGTGCATAAACATTAAACACTTCCAGATACACTAAAATACTTTTAACGTTAATACATAATAATAATAGTAATGTTTAGATGCACATCACAAAGCAGCACCCATTTGTTACTATGTACCTCATTTTTAACACAGTAGGCTTTGGTGGGGGGCTGGTTCGTAACTACAGGTTGTACATAACTTAGATATTCATAACCCAGGGACTGCCTTATATAATATGGTGTTTGTACAATGTCCAAATCACATAACATCCTATTTCACAGAACATATCATGGACATTAAGCAACACATGACTGTACTCCAAAGGACCAGTATTGTTCTGTACGCCTGTAACCCACTGCCGTCGAGTAGATTCCGACACATAGCGACCCTACGGGACAGGGTTGAGCTGCCCCACAGATTTTCCAAGGAGTACCCGGTGGATTCTAACCGCCAGCCTTTTGGTTAGCAGCCATAGGTCTTCACCACTATGCCACCAGGGTTTCCATTCTATACACAACGGGCATGAATTAAAGGTAATGAACAAATAAAATCAGAAAAGAACAAGGTCCAGACTGAATGCGAAGTAAATTCCCCTATCTGACCACAATTAAGAAAACGCACAGATCAGAATTCTAGATTCTAAACATGCTGAAGGTGTTTCCCTGCAAAAGGCTTAAAACCATGTCTATGCCCATTAATGTTAAGTCGGTACAAACTTGCTTCCTTATTTCCCTAACTGAAAAAATGCACTTCCTTTTTAGTCTCATGTTAAACATAACCATAAACTACTTGAGGGGAAGTGAGTATCACTCATGGGCTTTTGAGAGATGTTTCCTTAAACACAAAAGCAATAAAAAGCACTTCAGCAAAAAATACTTTTGGCCTCCATATAGCAAAGAGCAAGGTAAAAAAAATTTAGAAGGTATTTACACTAAACTCGTAGATCCAAGCTCCCCAGCAAAAAAGCTTTATAAGACTACTAGGGTTGTGTCAAAAGAACTCAGGAAGCAACTTGAAGATGTTCTCATTGGCCAAAGAAAAGACAATAGGAACATCATTCTGGACAATTTCTATAATATATGGAAACTCCTCAGAGAGCTGTTAATCTCTGAGTACATGATTTACTATGAAAATAAACCTAATTGGTTACTAGTGAAAAATGCTAAACAACTTATTTTTAAAAATGAGTATCTTGACTTTCCTGTATAAATAGTACCACTGAATAATCAAATAGTAGTAGTTAGAGGGAAGGTTTCTCTTCATGGAAGCGTTACAGTTAACAAATGAATACGGAATAGAACTAGATTATCATTATATTGGAACCCCTAACTAATTTATAGATTTGGGCAGTAATCATAATGGCATTTATATTAAATATTCAGAAAGGAAAATCCATAAAGACAAAAAGAAGACTAGTGTGTGGTTGGCCAGGTGTGAGAAGGGGATTAACTGTAAACAGGCACAAGGTATCTAACTGGGGTGATGGAATTGTTCCCAAACTGAATTATGGTGATGGCTGTACAACTCAGTAAATTCAGTCAAAATCACTGAACTGTGCATTAAAATGTGTGAATTCTATAGTATGTAAATTATACCTCAATAAAGTTGTTAAAATAATCATAATGGCTATAATCATCACAAAAAGAGAACCAGATATGTGCTGCCTGACAGAACACACCACACTACCTATTAAAGTGTCTTGCCAAAAAAAAATTTACCTTGAATCTGATCAAGCCTCTAGGTTGAACTACCAATTTACAGAAAGGTGTTAAATGACACCACAGAGATGCAATCAGCAAAATCCAGACTATGAGAATAACCAGTTTTGTCAACAAATAAATTGCAAAAAATAAAAGTCTCTTAGGAGCCATATCAGCTAATCAAAATATGTGGGCCTGGGATGGGAGGGCGAAGGAGGGAAAACCACTAACTAGATAGTAAACACGTATTAACTCCAGTGAAAGGAAAGGCAATGCGCAATAAAGGGGATGTCTGCCCAACATGACAGAGGCAAAAGAAGACAATGGAGGTACCAAAGAGTAAAAAGCAACAACGGTAAATACTATTACGTACACAATCCTGCACTAACAGCAATAACAAACAATAATTTACGAGTGGATACATAGGTAGATATGTAAGCTGAACAGGTGTGGATGGCATATGGGAACACACCCATGAGCATATACAGGTTTGGCAGAGGATATGTCTACATACCTATCTGTACGTGCTGCAAGATATCCATGTATATAGTAGAGCACACAGGGGGCAAAATTATGAAAGCTCCTTAGCCATAACCACACACGCTGAGGGACTGAGTCACTGGGCCTGAGGGCTTAGGACCATAGTCTTGGGGGACACATCTAGGCCAATCGGCATAACATAGTCCATAAAGACATGTCCTACATTCTACCTTGGTAAGTAGCATCTGGGGTCTTTAAAGCTTACGAATGGCCATCTAAGATTCATCTATTGGTCTCATCCCATCTGGAGCAAAGGAGTATGAAGAAAACCAAAGATTCAAGGAGAAAATTAGTCCAAAGGGCTAATGGACTACAGAAACCACAGCCTCCACTAGCCTGAGACCAGAAGAACTAGATGGTGCCCAGCTACCACTATGGACTGCTCTGATCAGGATCACATTACAAGGTCCTGGACGGAAGGGAAGAAAAATGTAGAACAAAATTCAAATTCATAAAAAAGACCAGACTTACTGGTCTGATTGTGACTGGTAGAACCCTCAAGACTATGGCCCTCAGATACCCTTCAAACATGGAACTGAACCCACTCCTGGAGATCAGCTTTCAGCCAAACAGTAGACAGCCCTATAAAGTAAGTAATAACACCTATAAAGAACATGCTCCTCAGAACAACCAATGACACCAGACCAAAAGGGTAGCATTTACGCAAAAAACAAAGTTCAGAAGGCAGGAAGGGGCAGGAAAGATGGGCTAATGCAAATGGGAACCTAGGGAAGAAGCGGACAGAGTGCTTCCACACTGAGGGGACTGCAAGTAATTCATGAAACCAAATGCATATAAATTGTTGAAAGGAAACTTTTTGCTTTGTTAACTTTCATCCAAACCACAATAAACTGTTCAGGGAAAAAAACAAAACATGGGGGCCTTATTTGGATCTTGATTTAAAAAAGCTGTTACCCCTTTCCCAAAAAATGACATTTATGAGACATTCAGAAGTTTAAACAATAACTCGCTGTTTTGGGGGGGCTTGTTTTCTTGTTTTGTTTGTTGTTGTTTGCTTCTTTTTTAATGCTGTGACATACTTTTTTTTTTTTTTTTAAGAGTCTATCTTTTGGAGATAATGTTAAAATATTTACAGGTGATATGAAATGGCAAGTTTGCTTCAAAATAATACTGAAAGAGAAAAATCCTAACAACCTCGCAGAGTGTTACCTTCTACTCCATTTTACACATTAAAAAAAAAACTGAAATTCAGAGACAGTAATTTAAAAAGGCAGTATCAAGACTTACATTTCGCATGCATAAAGAAGCCAGGCAAGTATTAGTGAGTGAAGCAGGCTAAGTAGAAACTATGGTGAACAGCAGAAATGCGGGTCATTGTCTGATCTTCCAATTTTCTAAGGAAAAAGAGAAATCTGACTTTTTATGTGTAATCTGCCAACTTTCAAATGCTGGCGGCTAATTTTTTTAAACAAAAACTGCAGGTCAAAAAAGCGCATTCAGATGCCAAATCTGGCTCATAGGGCACAGTGTGTGGCCTGTTAACAACAACAACAAAAAAAGTCAAAGTCACTCAGTCTTCACATTCTCCAAAGGTCCACCAATATCTGGTATCATCTCTGTTAATCCTCAGGACAACCTTGTCCAGTGTGTTATCTTCCTATTTTACAGATAAGAAAACTGAAATGCAGAGACATTCATTTTAAAAGGCAGTTATCATTTCTATTGTGAGAAGAATTTGCTTTTGAAAAGCTAACCACTGTTTTATGTATCTGACCACAGAGAATACACAAGAAAGATCAATTGAAAAAAAAATAAGTTAAGACATCCTTGCACCAAATCCTGATCTAGGAAGTCTGTGGGGAAATAAACAACGACTTAAAAAAAACCACTGCTGTTGAGTTGGTTTTGACTTATAGCGACCCCATAGGACAGAGGAGAACTGCCCATAGGGTTTCCAAGGAGTGGCTGGTGGATTCCAAGTAGCCAATCTTTTGGTTAGCAGCCGAGCTCTTAAACACTGCACCACCAGGGCTCCAACAACAGCCTGCAAGCCCCTACATGTGATATTACTCAGACATTGAAGAGGAATCATATTACGCACATTTAACTCAGCAAGTCCAATTACTGGATATGTTGGCTAAAAAAGACAGAGAAAATAGCCACTCAAATATGTGTATTTGTACAATAGAGTCTTTAAATGTAACTTAACTATTTTATCTGGGTTTCAACCAAAGAAACAGTAACAAATTTCAAAGCTGAAGGAAACAATGGGCTGGATTTACTGGGAAACAGGATAGCAATCTCCAACTGTGACCTTCCTAAACAATTTTTAAGGATAATTCTGATCACAGGCAACAGTTTGTCTCACAGCCTGACTTTAAAACTTGACTCCCATATAAGCTACAACTTCACTCCATACCAAAGCAATACACAAGCACTGACTGTTACTTCCCAGTACTACTAACTAGGCTGTGCATGAGGGAATGCTGTATACATGCATATGCGTACACAGACACACACACTCACACACACTACCCTACCTACGAATTACTGAAGTTCCTGCCCTGCGCTGACCAGCAGTTCAAATCGGATCAGATCGCCCAGATGACCTACGGTTAAACTTCTCCAAAACAGAGCTTCTTATATACCCAGGAAAGCTCCGCACGCAACTAATGATAAACCCACCCGCAAGCTTTCTCTGCAAGCAATCCAGAGTACCAGGCCTTGCTTCGGTAAAGAATGTCGAGTTTGTTGGGCTTTTCGAGTTTTGTGTAAGTGTGCAAGGAAACTTCCGTATTCTAGCGGACTGAACAAAGGCTTTGCCTTGCTCGGATAATATGGAAAAGGAAGTAGCAGCACGTTACAGGAACGGGCAGCGGCGCGAAAGAGAATCCTCTGTATACACTGCCGCGGTGCCGCCGCAACCCCTCGACCCCCGCCCCCAAACCCAGTGTCTGCAGACACTGCCCCGGACGGAACTGCGGTTCAATTCGTCCTTAAAACCACCCGTGTGGTCCAGGCCTGTGAGCTGGCTCCTTCAGAGCAATGGTTCTGGTTTATATGGCCACCGAACAGCGAAGAAGGATTGTGGGACCACAAGAACTAAGAGGCGAGTTAGAAGGGGGAGGCCCGTAAGATTCCAAACTCAAGTCCTCTCCCCAACTCAGTCCCCCGTGATCACTCTCTTCCCCTTCAAGATCATCCTACCACTTCAAGCCACACACATCCATTCCCTCCTCCTTTCCTTCTTCTTAACGTCCCCTGCCCCCCCTCCTTTTTTTTCCCCCAGTAAAGCAAAGATAGTTAAAATACAGGCCTCAGGACCAGACAGGCCTAAATTCGAATCCACACCAGGCTACCTACTTAGCTGTGGCCTTGCTTAAGTTATTTAACCTCTCTCGTGCCTCAGTTTTCCTATCTTGTAAAATGGGCTTAACAACAGTATATACGTCGGAGGACTGCTGTAGAAGTTAAATAGAATGAACCAGATAAGGTGCTTAGTAAAGTCCTGGCATATATCACTAGATTATTATCATAGTTGTGGCTGTTGTTACTGTTATTACTATTGTTCCGTGGCCTCCTTCTCTCCTTTTACACTCGGCCCCTCACACGCATCCCCACCCCCTTCCTCCCACAGGTCCCCGATTGCCTCCCACACTCTCTCATCTTCTCACGCTCCTCTCTTGGGTAAGCGCGGGGCTGCTTACCCTGAAGTGCAGGGCCCGCGAAACGCGGTCTAGCAGGCTGGCGGGCAGACACCCCGACGGCGGCGATCCCTGACCCGGAGCTCTCCTCCCTCTGCCCCGGATCTGCTCCTAGAACCGAGTGGGCCGGTGAGATGGGGACCCTCGTGCCCAGAGCGGCCTTACGCACCGCCCACCAAACAATCCAGCCGCACCACTCTACCCACCCGCTCCTCCCGACTCGCCTGCTCCTTTTGCGTCACTCCAGACGCGAGCGCGCCTGATCATGCGCGCTCCTCCCCCTTTGCGCGCTCCGGCATTCCGTGAGTGTTCACCCAGCCCGAGCTCGCGGGTAACAGCGCGCAGGCGCAAAACCAAAAGGGCGCCGCGAAATAGGTGGGGCGGAGCGGCCTCGGAGGACGCATGCGGAAGGCGGTCTTCCCTAGGCCTACGCGCTATTAGATGCGCTGGCTCAATGTAATCTTCATCTTATTCCTCCATCTCGGTTCTCCTTCCGCGCACCCAAGGAAGGGGCGTGGTCTGGAACTAGTCCTTGTGGGCGTGGCCTAGAGACCAAAAGTCGAGGGAAAGGCGTGGTTCGTCCGACCAAGTCCTCCAAATTAAGCGCCCACCCCTCCTTTCCTTGAAGGACCGTTAAAATCGTTGATAGGGGAGGGATTTGGGGGAAGGTTGATGGGGGGGTAGATCCTGACCGGAAAGGTTCTAATGCGGCCCCCTGGATCCCGCACAAAACATCTACCTCACGGGTTCCTTTCTGACAACAGTTTGGGGTGGGGCGGTACCCTCAGACCAAGTCTGGGTGACGTCTTCCAAGGCGCACATCCCCTTCTCCCCACATCACAGAGCCTGGCGAGGAGCCTTACCATAGCAACCGGGCTGCCAAGGCCTGCTTGAGTTACAAAGACACCGTCTCCCCGGGGGAAGCTCCCGCCGAGCGCTGGTGTCGCCCGAGCCTTCAGGAAGCTCCAAGACCTGCTGACCCTAAGCCGGCTCGCCACATTTTAGTTGCGGGAGCAGTGGGGCCCAGGCCTAGCCTAGGTGGTCTGTCAGGTCCCTTCCAGCCACTGGCTTCTCTGTTAATCCTGTTTGGAAAAAGCGTTTTGCCAACGCCTGTCATTGGCAGCATGTGACTAAGCTCCGATGCACCACTGCCTCCTGTTCTCTAACAATGGAAAAGAGGACAAAGCCTGGACTTCCTTCACACAGCTGTGCAGTTGGCACAGCCCTCGTAGTCACTGATAGGAAGTACAGAGGGCCCAGAGACACCGTTCATAAAGTTAGGCTCCTAGGTGCTTTTATGTAGAAAGGGCTCTTGGTAAGTGTATAGCAAATCTACCACCAAGTAATGGGGCCTGGAAGAGCCCTGGTGGCACAGTGGTTAAGCGCTCGCCGGCAGGTCCGTAATTCTAACTCACAAGCAGCTCCGCAGGAGAAAGATGTGGCAGTCAGCTTCTGGGAAGATTTCCAGCTTTGGAAACGCTATGGGGCAATTCTACTGTGCTCTATAGGGTCGCTATGAGTCGTAATCCACTGGATGGCAATGAGTCTGCTTTGGTTTGGAATGGGCCACGAGGCTTTCCCACTGTTAAATTTGTACTTTTAAACGTTGCTCTCAAAGAAAAAAAAAAAATTTTTTTTAAAGGGACGCTCCAAAATCCTACTTCCATTTCCTAGGCCGGATGCACGGCAGGCCGTAAGGGACAATTTCAGACTGGATTTCTAAAAGGCTTCAGTTCTCCAGGGAGGTGAACCTCTAACCCTAGCCTCCAGGGAAGACCATCAAATACACCTTCTGAACTGCACTCCTCAAAGTTTCCTCTTCTCCCTCCACGAATGTGGTCTCCTTAACTATAAAACAGGATACAAATGACTGTCTCACAAGATTGTTGTGAAGATTAAACAGTTAATAAATGGAAAATATCCACACCAAGGAACAGATAAGAGCATTCAATAAACGTCTCTGACCTGTCTTAGTTTGTTATCCCTGAGACATTCAGTGTTTATTATCTCCCCTGCCAGAATGACCCTCCATCATTCTGCTTAAGAATACTACTACAGTGGAGAAGGCAGGCAAAATACTGCTTTCCTCCAGTCAGTTCTGTGGGTTTCTGATTTCCTTTCACCCACTCCTAATTAGACTCAGGAGAGGGTAGCCATAGTCAAGCAGACGCTAGTCACATGAAGAGCAGCCTCCACAATTCTTTCTTGGAATTTTGTTTTTCTTCCTGCAGCATAGGGCATGTTGTGCACTGAAACAATCAAAGAGGAAACACACCATCCCCAACCCCTCCGCCACCCCCAAAACTAAGCATTCATTTCTCAAGTTACTGAAGATAAATAGAAAACAAGCACACAGATGGTTTGTATTTCAGGAGGTGTAAGGGTTTGAAGTTTTAAACAAAGGATTTTATCCTGTACTCATACTGTTGCAAAATTAGAACAATGATGTAAATCACTGATACTCAGTGGGAGGTAGTCCCCAAACCAACTAGGGAGTAGTTGGAAAAGAATATATCCCATATTATAACTGTATATTTGGAAAAAAAAAAATACCGTTTTTGAACTACAAATCATAGAAAGTAAAGCT